>NC_056735.1:328111108-328181108 GCF_019279795.1 Protopterus annectens
AAACCTGAGACAGCTTTTAACAAAGAAATCTCAAAAGAACCAATGAGGTGCTTAGTCACAGATGTAGTCCAGGTGACCTCAGTCAGCCAATGACCTCAAACAATTCTCTCTCATTGAAATGCCTGATGGATTTGGCTAAACCAAGTTGTCCCTGAATATGTGCTCAGACACACAGCCTCCACAAACACTAGGCCCAAATACAAGCCTGAATGTGGAAATGCTACAAATGTCCCCACTACCTAGAAACAAACTGCAGAAATGTTTCTCACAGAGGAAAAGTAGCAGTGAGCCTTTAAATGAAAGGTTTAAACAGCTAAAAGAGCCTCTAGAAAAAAGAGTTTAACTGCAACAAGTTATCAGAAACAAACAACCCAACAGATGCTTCATAAAAGTGGACAATTTCAAGTTAATACCTCACACACAGTGAAACTACCTAGAAAAATACACAGTACACAAAGTGCTATAAATAACAAAGAAATAAAGAACAAAATAAACAAAAAACAGGATACTTAATGCTATATATTATAGCTCCGAGTTTCCTCAGTGTCCTTCCTTCGATTAGCTCAGTGTGAAATGGCAGAACACGCACAACTGAACTTTTTAGGTAACAGAAAGTTGAAACCTGAGACAGCTTTTAAGAAAGAAATCTCAAAAGAACCAATGAGGTGCTTAGTCTAAGCTGTATTCCAGGTGCCCTCAGCCAGACAATGACCTCAAACAATTATCTCTCACTGAAATGCCTGATGCCTTTGGCTAAACCAAGATGTCCGTGAATATGTGCTCAGACACACAGCCTCTACAAACACTATGCCCAAATACAAGCCTGAATGTGGAAGTGCTACAAATATCCCCACTACTTAGAAACAAACTGCAGAAATGTTTCTCACAGCTGAAAAGCAGCACTGAGCCTTTAAATGAAAGGTTTAAACAGCTAAAGGAGCCTCTAGAAAAAAGAGTTTAACTGCAACAAGTTATCAGAAACAAACAACCCAACAGATGCTTAATAAAAGTGGACAATTTCCTGTTAATACCTCACACACAGTGAAACTAACAAGAAAAATGCATAGTACACAAAGTGCTATAAATAACAAAGAAATAAAGAAAAAAATAAACAAAAAACAGTATACTTAATGTTATATATTATAGCTCCGAGTTTGCTCAGTGTCCTTCCTTTGATTAGCTCAGTGTGAAATGGCAGAACACTCATAACTGAACTTCTTAGGTAAGTGAAAGTTGAAACCTGAGACAACTTTTAAGAAAGAAATCTCAAAAAAAACAATGAAGTGCTTAGCCTAAGCAATAGACCAGGTGACCTCAGTCAGCCAATGATCTCAAACAATTCTCTGTCACTGAAATGCCTGATGGCTTTGGCTAAACCAAGATGTCCCTGAATATGTGCTCAGACACACAGCCTCCACAAACACTAGGCCCAAATACAAGCATGAATGTGGAAATGCTACAAATATCCCCACTACTTAGAAACAAACTGCAGAAATGTTTCTCACAGCTGTAAAGCAGCAGTGAGCCTTTAAATGAAAGGTTTAAACAGCTAAAGGAGCCTCTAGAAAAAAAGAGTTTAACTGCAGCAAGTTATCAGAAACAAACAACCCAACAGATGCTTAATAAAAGTGGACAATTTCCAGTTAATACCTCACACACAGTGAAACTAACTAGAAAAATGCACACTACACAAAGTGCTATAAATAACAAAGAAATAAAAAACAAAATAAATAAAAAACAGGTTACTTAACATTATATATTATAGCTCCGAGTTTGCTCAGTCTCCTTCCTTCGATTAGCTCAGTGTGAAATGGCAGAACACTCACAACTGAATTTCTTAGGTAACAGAAAGTTGAAACCTGAGACAGATTTTAAGAAAGAAATCTCAAAAGAACCAATGAGGTGCTTAGTCTAAGCTGTAGCCCAGGTGACCTTAGTCAGCCAATGATCTGAAACAATTCTCTGTCACTGAAATACCTGCTGGCATTGGCTAAACAAAGATGACCCTGAATATGTGCTCAGACACACAGCTTCCACAAACTCTATGCCCAAATAAAAGCCTGAATGTGGAAATGTTACAAATATCCTCACTACTTAGAAACAAACTGCAGAAATGTTTCTCACAGCTGAAAAGCAGCAGTGAGCTTTTCAATGAAAGTTTTAAACCGCTAAAGGAGCCTATAGAAAAAAGAATTTAACTACAAAAAGTTATCAGAAACAAACAACCCAACAGATGCTTAATAAAAGTGGACAATTTCCAGTTAATACCTCACACAGAGTGAAACTAGCTAGAAGAATACACAGCACACAAAGTGCTATAAATAACAAAGAAATAAAGAACAAAATAAACAAAAAACAGGATACTTAATGTTATATATTATAGCTCCGAGTTTGCTCAGTGTCCTTCCTTCAATTAGCTCAGTGTGAAATGGCAGAACACTCACAACTGAACTTCTTAGGTAACAGAAAGTTGAAACCTGAGACAGCTTTTAAGAAAGAAATCTCAAAAGAACCAATGAGGTGCTTAGTCTAAGTTGTAGTCCAGGTGACCTCAGTCAGCCAATGACCTCAAACAATTCTCTCTCACTGAAATGCCTGATGGCTTTGGCTAAACCAAGATGTCCCTGAATATGTGCTCAGACACACAGCCTCCACAAGTACTAGGCCCAAATACAAGCCTGAATGTGGAAATGCTACAAATATCCCCACTACTTAGAAACAAACTGCAGAAATGTTTCTCGCAGCTGAAAAGCAGCACTGAGCCTTTAAATGAAAGCTTTAAACAGCTAAAGGAGCCTCTAGAAAAAAGAGTTTAACTGCAAAAAGTTATCAGAAACAAACAACCCAACAGATGCTTAATAAAAGTGGACAATTTCCAGTTAATACCTCACACACAGTGAAACTAGCTAGAAAAATACACAGTACACAAAGTGCTATAAACAAAGAAATAAAGAACAAAATAAACAAAAAACAGGATACTTAATGCTATATATTATAGCTCCGAGTTTGCTCAGTGTCCTTCCTTCAATTAGCTCAGTGTGAAATGGCAGAACACTCACAACTGAACTTCTTAGGTAACAGAAAGTTGAAACCTGAGACAGCTTTTAAGAAAGAAATCTCAAAAGAACCAATGAGGTGCTTAGTCTAAGCTGTAGTCCAGGTGACCTCAGTCAGCCAATGACCTCAAACAATTCTCTCTCACTGAAATGCCTGATGGCTTTGGCTAAACCAAGATGTCCCTGAATATGTGCTCAGACACACAGCCTCCACAAACATTAGGCCCAAATATAAGCCTGAATGTGGAAATGCTACAAATATCCCCACTACTTAGAAACAAACTGCAGAAATGTTTCTCACAGCTGAAAAGCAGCAGTGAGCCTTTAAATGAAAGGTTTAAACAGCTAAAGGAGCCTCTAGAAAAAAGAGTTTAACTGCAACAAGTTATCAGAAACAAACAACCCAACAGATGCTTAATAAAAGTGGACAATTTCCAGTTAATACCTCACACACAGTGAAACTAACTAGAAAAATGCACAGTACACAAAGTGCTATAAATAACAAAGAAATAAAGAACAAAATAAACAAAAAACAAGATACTTAATGTTATATATTATAGCACTGAGTTTGCTCAGTGTCCTTCCTTCGATTATCTCAGTGTGAAATGGCAGACCACTCACAACTGAACTTCTTAGGTAACAGAAAGTTGAAACCTGAGACAGCTTTTAAGAAAGAAATCTCAAAAGAACCAATGAGGTGCTTAGCCTAAGCTGTAGTCCAGGTGACCTCAGTCAGCCAATGACCTCAAACAATTCTCTCTCACTGAAATGCCTGATGGCTTTGGCTAACCACGATGTCTCTGAATATGTGCTCAGACACACAGCCTCCACAAACACTAGGCCCAAATACAAGTCTGAATGAGGAAATGCTACAAATATCCCCACTACTTAGAAACAAACTGCAGAAATGTTTCTCACAGCTGAAAAGCAGCAGTGAGCCTTTAAAAGAAAGTTTTAAACAGCTAAAGGAGCCTCTAAAATAAAGAGTTTAACAGCAACAAGTTATCAGAAACAAACAACCCAAGAGATGCTTAATAAAAGTGGACAATTTCCAGTTAGTACCTCACACACAGTGAAACTAGCTAGAAAAATATAAAGTTCACAAAGTGCTATAAATAACAAAGAAATAAATAACAAAATAAACAAAAAACAGGATACTTAATGTTATATATTATAGCTCCGAGTTTGCTCAGTGTCCTTCCCTCGATTAGCTCAGTGTGAAATGGCAGAACGCTCACAACTGAACTTCTTAGGTAACATAAAGTTGAAACTTGAGACAGCTTTTAAGAAGGAAATCTCAAAAGAACCAATGAGGTGCTTAGTCTAAGCTGTAGTCCCGGTGACCTCAGTCAGCCAGTGACCTCAAACAATTCTCTCTCACTGAAATGCCTGATGGCTTTGGCTAAACCAAGATGCCCCTGAATATGTGCTCAGACACAGTCTCCACAAACACTAGCCCCAAATACAAGCCTGAATATGGAAATGTTACAAATGTCCCCACTACTTAGAAACAAACTGCACAAATGTTTCTCACAGCTGAAAAGCAGCAGTGAGCCTTTAAATGAATGTTTTAAACAGCTAAAGGAGCCTCTAGAAAAAAGAGTTTAACTGCAACAAGTTATCAGAAACAAACAACCCAACAGATGCTTAATAAAAGTGGACAATTTCCAGTTAATACCTCACACACAGTGAAACTAGCTAGAAAAATACACAGTACACAAAGTGCTATAAATAACAAAGAAATAAAGAACAAAATAAACAAAAAACAGGATACTTAATGTTATATATTATAGCTCCGAGTTTGCTCAGTCTCCTTCCTTTGATTAGCTCAGTGTGAATATCAACAACAATACCCTACATACCCATGAAGTGGTAAGGGACCTGGGATTACAAGTTGA
This sequence comes from Protopterus annectens, assembly GCF_019279795.1. Taxonomy (NCBI): domain Eukaryota; kingdom Metazoa; phylum Chordata; order Ceratodontiformes; family Protopteridae; genus Protopterus; species Protopterus annectens. The sequence continues at coordinate 328,116,063 of NC_056735.1, forward strand.
CTACGACCTTAACTTTGACCACCACATGTCTACTGTAGTAAGGAAAGCTTTCTACATAGCACACTTGATTAGTAAAGGCATCACCATAAGAGCAAAAGAAGTTATAACTCCCCTATATTCAGCATTTATCTGATCCATAATTGAGTATAGCTCCCCATTTGGCATGTACCGTACTAAGCACCTGCAGCAATTACAGATACCTCAGAAGATCAAGGGGCTCCAGCATGTGCCTTACACAGACCGACTAAAGTCCTTGTCACTATACTCCATATCATATAGACATCTTAGGGTAGACTTATGCCTGGCCTACAGCGCAATCCATGACCCAAACCTAATGAACTTACTGCATACCTGCAAATCAAACAAAACTAAGGCTACCCATTCCAGAGACATAAATATGGTCTATGACTTAAAAAGGACATGCTGGAAGGACAGATTTATCTCCCAGTGACTGTCTTCAGAACAGGCTACCATTTCATGTGAAATGGTACACCTCTATGACACTGTTCAAGATGAACCTGGACGAGTGGATAAGTCACTGTAAGTTCTTACTGGGGATAGAACCCACAACCCTCCTGGACATGGGCAGTCATGACTAAATGCAAACTTGGGTATTAACTAGCACGTCAATGGTATTACATTGGGATGAAATGATTAGGCTTAAAATGACCTCCGGGTCGAAAGCCTAGTAATTTCCTATGATCCTATGACTATAATATATGTTAATAAAGTAGAGGAATTGCTCTGCCTGTGAGTATAAGGCAGTGTATATTTCCTAGTCTATAGAAGGGTAGTTCAAGTCTCCCACGAATAGGGTATTTAGTTTAATGGTGAGTGTCTTCAGTAGGTCTAGGTATGAGCTATGGGATTTTAGGGACACAGATGGTGACCTATAGCTTGCTAAAATATAGTATGGGACTTTGTCTGTGGTGATTTGCACATGGTTAATTCCAGTGCATCATCCTGTTTAACCAAAGTAGAGTTATGCTTGTTGCTAATATAGATTGAAACTCCTCTACATTTTGTCGCTGTCTCTTCAGCTGATGAGCTAAATGTACAGAAGGCACTGAAGCCTTGCACTGCCACAGTACTTTCTGCAGATTTAAAGCATGTCTCATTAATGGCGCAGATGTCTATATTTTCCAGAGAGAGAGGAAAGCTCATAGGATGTGGAGTTTCTTCTTCAGGCTCCTAACATTGAGCAGTAACACCTTTAGGTTTATTTGGGGTTTTCTGTGTTGGTAGATTTGTTAATTTGGCATTGCCTGAAAAAACCTAAGGGGGGTGGATAAAGTTTTAGCCAATATTCAGAAGCCTAGAGAAGACAGGTGCAGACCATCCTTTGCAAAGCAATGCATTTGTTAACCACATATGCATGCAGATAATTATATCATATAAAGCAAAGGTTAGTGAGGCCAAGGATATTGGCTTCAAAATAAATCTAAATATATTCCCTTTTCTAAAATGTGTGGTATATTTAAATTCAGAATAGTGGATTGGACACTCTAAATTGGCCTTAGATGTGAGTGTGTGCATGTGTGTGCCTTCTGTGGAAGGTTGGGTGCCGGGCTGGCAACTTGACACTGTAAAAACTCTACTGCCAATCATGAGCGGACAGGTGATCTGCTGTGGTGACCCCTAACCGGGAAAAGCCGAAAGAAGAAGTGCATGTTATTTCAGCTGATGTGCAGACTAAAGAACAAGCAAAACCAAAGGATGAACAAATTATCCAATCAGTTAATAGGAACTACAAAGCTTATAATGTTTAATTATGACAAATATATTCCTAGGAAATCTGAAATTTGGAATAATATCAATACAATGTTAAAGGAATAATACAAGACTACTACTCAAATATTTATTTATTTATTTTATTTTACATTTGTTGACCAAGATTGTCCGACTGAGCTGAAGAGCAGAAGCAGAAGCCCGGGGAGAAAAGCTCCAACATATTAAACAATTTTCATTGTAAATTAGCATTAAACAGCAATGTTACAGGATTATTACAAGACATTAAGTAGCAATACAATGTTATACAGTGTCAATAATCAGGAGTATAGGAAAACTATTTCAAGATGTATAAAAAGAAATATGTCATTAAGATTAATATAGTTTTTGGGGTAAGTGGTTACAAAAACCCAGTTTTATCATAATGTAGTTGCATGAAGGCAAGACAATTACAGTAGAATATAAAGAAAATACAATAGAATATAAAGAAAATGACACATTTTATAGCAGAACACAAGAATAATGTTTTTTTTTCATGATATTCTTTCTAAAGGATCAAGAACAACTTATATTCAGGTTACATACAGCCCACCTGGGCTGGTTATTAACTCAGATGAAATACTTTAACTTTTTACTCAATATTATTCTGTTATACATGGTCTACAAGATTCCACCTCTTGTTCAGACACTATTACATTTATCCAGAATTTTTGTTCCACATACCTCACATCTTCTGGCATTAAGAAATCACAGCGTATCATTATAAATATGATTAAAATAATACCTAACAAAATGTCCCATGGTCCTGACACTCTCCATGTCCCCTGGTCCCGACACTCTCCCTGGTGAGTCTTATAGAGAGTTTGATGGTATCTTACTCCTATGCCTACTACAGCAATTCAATTTTTTTGTTATGTTTCCTGGGAAGGTCCATACTTTTCTTTTGTAAAAATTACAATTATTAAAAAACCTTATAAGGATTATAGTTTGTTGGCTAACTATAGACCAATAGGCCTTTTACAGTGGATATAAAACGTTTACACACCCATGTTAAAATGCCAGGTTTTTGTGTTATAAAAAAATGAAACCACAATAAATCATTTCAAAACTTTTCCCACCTTTAATGTGACCTATGACCTGTACAATTCAGTTGAAAAACAAATTTGTCAGGGGAAAAATATAAAAAATAAAAAACGTACAATACGCTGGTTGCATAAGTGTGCACACCCTTAAACTAATACTTTGTTGTGTGTGCACACCCTTAAACTAATACTTTGTTGAAGCATCATTTGATTTAATTACAGCATTCAGTCTTTTGGGTACACACCTGCCATCAATTAAAGAGACTCTGATTAATCCCAAATAAACTGTAGAACAAACAAATAAACTGGGTGGAAGAAACAAACAATCCAAAACAGAACAGGAGCCCAACAGTAGCCAGCAGAAAAAGATGTTAATCCCAAAAAACACTTTCTTTTAACGTAAAGTCAATTTAATAAAAATTTTCCCATGTTTTTGTCACTTTAAGTAAAGTAACTTCTTCAGATACACAGACAAGCAGCAGTTACACAGTTTCTACAGCATTTAAACCATGTAGCATGAAGTCATGTGCCTAATGGCAGCAATGAATTAAAGGTGCAAAGCACAAAAATTCAAACACTATTAAAGTAAGTCTTAACTTACATACTAACTCAAATAAAAAGTGTGTATGCAATCAGTATACAATATACAAGGGTTATGTTAATGTCATTAGTAAAAAGTTAAAAATACACTATCGTGTAAGATTTCTTAATTTAAGCAAACATGAAATATTACAATTCTCATTCAAACAAGGCAAGCAGAAAGCATTAAGTGCTAACTGCCATTCTAGTTCTCGTACCTCTAATAGTACTGGATATGGGCCACCTCTAATGTCAGGAAGTACCTGATCAATAGCTTGGAATGTGAAACTATGTCCACCATTTAATGAAACATGTTTTGCTAAAGCATTTTCTGTTTTATTTTTGCTAATCGCATAAGAGTGTTCGTAAATTCTCTCACGAAGCTTCCTGTCCATTTTCCCTATACAGAAAAATAGTGTTTGAATTGATGATGTGATGACTGCAGTCACTCAGTAATGAAATACATTTGAGTTTCAGACATCATATCTTTCAGAAAATCCATGCTAAAACAAATCATGTCAGCCTAGCAACTTTCTAAGTTTCTAAGAGCAATGTTTAAAATATGTCTCTATTTTTGCACCTTTGTTCCCTCATTATTTCAGGTTTTGTCCAGATTTCTTACACTAAGAGGTTGAGAGGTATACCACTGTGTATGGAATTATATGTTCGTGCTTTGCTGCTATTATACTACTTCGTGTTATTATTTTGTTATCACAGTATTGGTTATTAAAGGTCACATCGTGATTGCAGCTGCCTTGGTATTATTTCTAAGTTATTTTGTAGTGTTTTAACATTAGTGAATCACCACAAGAAATCTGCTGTTTTCAGTGGGCTATATAACATGGAGCAATTATTACAGCAGCAACTACAAATAACTCAACGCCTCATAGCTTTTCTACAAGAGCCAGATTCAGGGGCTCAAAATACGAACAATGCCAATATTTTATTGAATAATGGTGACATATCCCTCACAGAGACAGAGGAACAGATTTATACGTTGCATTCTACTCCTGGAGCATCAGATAATGGTCCGTCGGCTAGCCATGGTTCGAGGGGTTCTATTGGAGGAGGAGCGTGTCATTCAAGACAAGGATGTAGCGGACAGGAAGTTCAGCCTCCAAACACCACTACGAACGCTAGGGACGAGAGAAATGGTGACAGAACTACTGTTAACCAAGCTTTTGGTACCATGGGTATTAAGGACTTATTGTCGGCACCAAGTTTTGTGACTGTGGTCAAAAACAACAGAGACATGGATACTATGAATAAACAACTTCAGGAATTTGAAAAGGTACTGAAAAATTACATATCCTTACAAATGGACAATGTTTATCTAGAGAGATCACTTGAATTGAAGCAAGTACCAAAAGGTCTCCGTATTTTTAAATTACCTTTTGGCTTTGAACAAGACAGTGAGTTATTTAAAGCCTTATTGCAGTTATATGATAAGACTGGCATGGAATTAATGAAATTAATTATAAAGAATAATAACATCAAGTTAGCTAAGCTTAATGAAAATCTGTTAGCTTTGGATAGCAGCATACGTGAAGATTTATTATTTGAATTTAACAAACATCGCTTGGACACTATCATTATGGACATGGATAGGTTTGTCAATAGAGGTTTAGAAATAAAAAATAATAAAATTCAGATAGATACCAATGATTATTTTTATAACAAAGCTTATTCACATTTTAAGGAGTTCAAACGGAGCATACGTAATGTTGAAAGGGAAGGAGGGTTGCAGGGACCGGGGAACACTGAACATAATGAACACACTGAACACAGTGAATACAAACTGGTCAGGTTCATAACAACAGTCCAAGGACAAAGCAAGGTACTAATAACATGAATAAGGATAGAGCTTTTTTAGAGGAGCCAACCCTAAGGAGGTCGGAGCGCTTACGCGACCGAAACCAGGGTCATTATCAATACCAAAATTTAAACAGGGACACAACACGACACAGAATACGTTCCTATTATTGAATTCTGAGGATGTCTTAATTAAGAAAGTAGTCCATAAAGAGTATATTGGATTACAGAAGGATAGTATGAATGTTTTGAAGGGTTGTCATTTAAATTCAGAAATTGAGAATCAGGGTACGTGTATGACAAATGAAAGACTCTTTGTTACATCAAATCCAGATGAAAGTATAGAACTGAACAACAATAGTGTTAATTCTTGTGATATATTTGATAATACAACAGTTATACAGGAATCAATTATTAAAAAAGGGGGATTTACAGTATACAACTATTCAGAAAAAGAAATTTGGGATGATTACATTATGCTTTTTAAAAAAGGGTTCACTTTTGTTCCAAATTTCAAAATAGATTTTATTTATTTATTTATTTTACATTTGTTGACCGGGCTAGTCTAGCTGGAGAAATTTCCATTTTCAGTAGAGGCCCGGGGAGAAAAGCTCCACAGAAATAAGTACATAGAGACAAATCATCAGTAAAAATAAAAATATTAGTATAAATGTTAGTGAAAACAATAATAACAAACTCAACAATTTAAGATTATTACTACAAGAGTTAATTACTATCATACACAGTTACAAGAAACTAAGAAGCTATACGCTTTAAAATTAAAGGTGCATGAATTAATTACTACCACTCACAGTTACAGTCTAGGGAAAAAAGATATTAAATTTTATACAGAGAATTCAAAAATACATGTCAGATATGGATACGAGGAAGGGAGGTAAGAAAAAGAGTGTAATGAATAAGGGAAAAAAAATAAAAGGGGATTAGATTATGAAAAAGGGAGGAAGTTAGGACAGTAACAGGCAATGAAGCAAATTGGAAGACAGTGTGGGGGGAAGAGAAGAATGCCAAGTGGAGAGTAGAGTCAAACAAGGAGAAGAGGTAGTTATAAGTAGAGTTGAAGTATTGGGAAGTTAATCAGGTTTACTACAGGAGCAGAGCCAGTGATTTTGGAAGTGGAGTTTAATATTTTGTTTGAAGAGAGGCAGTGATGTAATCTTTGTTATGTTGCTAGGTAACGAATTCCATTTTGAACCTACAGAATTGGTAAAAAGGGAGTCACCAGCAGTGTTGTTTGATTTTATGGAACTAGTCAATAGCTTACTAGATGAACGGAGAGAGTTGAGATTATTATAGGGGATTATGAGTTGAGAGAGTATAGGGGTGTTATTTGGTTGGTACAGTATTTTATGGGCAATGGTAAGTTGGTGGATTGCAAGATGGTTCTGATACTCTAGCCAGCCTAGTTGTTTCAAGTTAACACAGTGATGAGTTCTGTATGTGTTACCTGTAGCGAAGTGGGCAATGTTATTGTAGCAGGTTGTTAGTTTGTTTAGGTTGGTTTTCTTGAGGTTGGTAAAGATAGGTGAGGCATAAAGAAGAGTAGAAATAAGATGGGAGTGAGCAATCCTAGTTCTGGTTGATGGCGTAAGGAATGGTCTGATTCGATATAAGGATCCTATTTTTCTGTTGACTTGTTTTATGGAGTTGTTTATGTGTTGGTTGAAAGAGAGATTATTATCAATGGTAATACCTAACAATTTAGTGGTAGAGTCAGGTGAAATGACAGTGGCACTGTTGGAGGAGATGGAGAAGTTTAAGGGGGAGGTCCTAGAAGTGGGTATGAAAAGGAGCAGTTTAGTTTTTTTAGCATTTAATAGGAGGAATCGACTGGAGAACCATGTTTCTATGGTATTAAAGATTTTTTGAGTAAGAGAGATAAGTTCTGAGGTGGAGGATGCGGAGCAGATGAGCGTAGAATCATTAGCATATTGAATGCAGGTTGCTTGAGGGATTATAGTATGAAGATCATTAATGAAGAGGGAAAAGAGAAGTGGGCCAAGAATAGAGCCTTGTGGAACTCCGATAGAAACAGGCAAAAGCGAAGAAATGTGGTTGTCCCAAAGAACTGCTTGTTTTCTATTTGTGAGATAGGAATTAAACCATTTAATGGCTGGTATATCAAAAGATAGGGATTCAAGAGTATTAATTAATAAAGAGTGGTTGACCATATCGAATGCTTTGGAGAGGTCAATGAAGAGGGCAGAAGAGAGTAGGTTGTTGTTACGGTTCTGATTAATAGTGTCTACAAAGGAAAATAGGGCAGTAGTAGTACTATGATGTGGTCTAAAACCATGTTGACAGTTTGCTATTATGTTGTGAAGAGAGAGATGAAGAGAGAGATATAGGGAAGATTATGATTAACCTAAAACTTTACACAAGAATGTTAAACCTTAAAATGTTTTTTTTTCTGGTAATGTTAACAAGGTGATTGAACCGGACCTTGGTTGTTTGAAGTTGAAAAGGAGTAGCACATTTATACCCCCGCACAACCCGGTTATACATTTGTTTGAAATGTTATGTGATGTTGGAATCAGAAGGGTTTTAAACAACCCTATCAAAACAAATGACAATTTGACAACAGCAGAAAGGTTTTGTCTAAAGGAGTTGACAAATTCTAACCAATATAGAATTATGAAGCCAGACAAGGGAGGGGGGGTAGTAGTTATGATGAAAACTGATTATTTAAGTAAGATGCACAATATGTTGAGTAATAATGATACATATGAAAAGGTGTCAAAATTTGAAATGTGCAGAGCATACACAAAGGTGGATTGGCAATTATATGAACTATTAATGAAAGGTAGTATCAGCAAGGAACAATATGACTATTTGATTGTAGAATTTCCTACCACACCAACTGTATTTGGAATACCTAAAGTACATAAGAACATTGCCAATCCACCTTTTAGACCTATAGTTTCTGCAAAGGGTTCCAAATTGGAGGCTATAGCACATTATATTGATGTGAATTGTAAAAAAAACATTACTTAAGTTGCCGCACATTTTAAAAGATTCATGGCATTGTTTGAATGTGATCAAGGAACATGAGGCCCTCATTAACAAAGATACTATTATGTTAACAATTGACGTTATTGATCTATTTTCTGTAATACCGCATTGGCCTACAGCGATATCAGTGTAGAAAAGAGCAAAGTGATAACAGGGATGATGGAGATGGCATTAACAAACAACTACTTTAATATGGAAGGGGAGTTTTATAGACAAAAATCAGGTGTGGCTATGGGGGCCAAATGTGCACCTATTTATGCCAATTTAGTTTTGGCACAATGGGAAACACAGCAAATCTTCACCTCCAAGTTCTGGTCTAATATTACTCTATATTTGAGGTTTTTAGATGATATCTTAATTTTGTGGAATGGGAAAGAGGAAGAAATTGCACAGTTTTTAGCATACCTTGAGACAACTACCTCTTTTCTAAGGTTTACACATCACATATATAGGAATAATTGTGAATATTTAGATATATTGTTTGATTTAAGTGAAGAAGGAATTGGATCTAATATATTTAGGAAAAAGACATATTCAAATTCCTTCCTACACTACAATAGTTGTCATCCATACTTTCAAAAAAAGAATCTGGTGAAGGGATAGATGATCAGGCTGTCCCGCATCATTAGTGACGACAACAATTTTAAAAGTGAGATTGACAAACTTATACGGATGTTCATTGATAGGGGCTATCCTATGCAACTATTAACAAATTTAAAGAAAGAAATATTGTCTAAAAGAAATTGTGCATTTAAACCTATACTGAAATTTGGTTACAATACCATAAAGGAATCATTTAGCAAACAAAATAAAAGGGAAGCATTTGTAATACAATTTAATGAGGCTTTAGATGCTATAGTTAACACATTGATGGATGTATGGACGACTGTGTTTGGTAATAAATTGGAAGTATTACGAATTATTGGGAACTCACCATGTATTACATATAGCAGAGGAAGGAACTTAAAAGAATATTTTGAAAATAACAATAAAACACAATCATACAATAATTCAAAAATGAGTAAGTGTGGGTTTTGTAGAACATGTAAATTTGTTAACGATGGTCCCTATGTCATGATACATAATTACAATAGATCCATAAAATGTCCAGGGTTTGCTAATTGCAGTACCAAAATGGTTGTTTACCTAACCACATGTTTATCATGTCAAGCATTTTATGTAGGTAAAACCATTAGAAAGTTAAGAAATCGTATCACGGAACATATCAGGGACATTAAAAATAAAAAAACAAATAATTCCTTGTATATACACAGTACGAGATGTCCAGATTTTAAAAGGTTTATTTTCTTTGTAATTGATAGAATACCACATAACATGGATAGGGGTGGTGATGTAAAAAATTTATTGGAGGTAAAGGAATGCCTATGGCAACTTAGGTTGAATGCTTGTAACTTGCCAGGCATTAATGAACATGTATCCATCTCCAGTATTCTTAAATGTAAATCTTATATTATTTGAAAAGGTCACTATTGTTGTATCTGAAAAATTGACGATAGGAACTACATGGTTTTGTGTATATTATATATACATTCTCTCTTTAAACAAAACCATTATATTCACATTTAGTTTTTATTGTTTTAATTTTTTAAAAGAATATGTATTTTATTAATATATTTATAACGTATTTTTGTATCAATATTGATCATAAACATTTGTTTGGACATATATATAAATACAAATATAAACATTTTTACAATATATTTATATATTATTGTATATAAGTTAGGAGGCATTTATCTTAATTAATATGTAATGAATTACAAATGAGTCAAGGTTAGCTTAAATGTTGATTGGAGAATTTTTAATGAGAAAATCTTAATAAGGAAATGTGATTTCAAAGTAAGTTTACTCTGATGAAACCCACGGATTAGACAGGTGAAAGCGCTTAGTGTGTATGGAATTATATGTTCGTGCTTTGCTGCTGTTATACTACTTCGTGTTATTATTTTGTTATCACAGTATTGGTTATTAAAGGTCACATCGTGATTGCAGCTGCCTTGGTATTATTTCTAAGTTATTTTGTAGCGTTTTAACATTAGTATACCACTGAGTCTACTTTTGGTAATTTCCAGTGGAGGCCATCATTTAAAAGGATACTGTTATGCATTTTTCTCAGTGAGTTTTAGTCCATGGCTCTGGCAGTTTGCAATCATCTGCATATCTGGTCAGCCAGAGGCCCTTGACATATACCTTGACTTCAGAGAAACGGATGCCAAAAAAATAGAGGCTCCCAGGATCAATCCCTGTGGGCCTCCCCTAAGGGCTATCTTCTTTGTGGAGGTAGATTCCCCTATCCTAGCCTCTTGCGTCCTATCAGTGATCCAGCTGGCTATCCATCTATTGTCATAGGGTTTTATACCTAATTTTGTAAGCTTATCAGCAATGCCTGAGTGTATTGTGTCAAATGCCTCAGTCAGGTCAAGGTAAGGAGTCCCCTTGCACAGAGACATAACTGCTGCAATCTTCCATTCATTTGGCACAAAGCCTGTCTGGAAGCTATGGCTAAACAGAGATACTACTGGGCATGGAATGTCATATTCATGCTATTCAGGAAGAATCCTCGGATATTATCAGGGCCCATGGAAGCAGTGTTCTTGGCCTTAGAGAGCACAATAAGGATCTGCTACCTAGTGATAGTTGGTGGATTATTTCTTGGGGGGGGGGTGACTGGTGGTGATATGTGGTAAAATTAGAGCTAAATTTGTCAGCCAGCATATTTGCTATATCCTCTGGCTCCATATATTTTGATTGATTGATTGATTGATTGATTGATTGATTGATTGATTGATTGATTGATTGATTGATTGATTGAGTGGAATTTGTTTATCAGAATAGTCAGACTGAGCAGCGCCCTTCTTCAGTAAAGGCTCATGAAGAAAAACTCCATATTGTACAGACATCATGGACATCATTGCATTGTTTCATCATTTACAGTCAATTTCATTCATTAGCAACAGTTGCGTAGCTCAGACATCCTTGACCTCTGTTACATCATTAACAAGCATTTTCAAGTATGGGTAGTACACAAATAACTTTTTTTAAGATAAAGAGTTAGAGTAGCCCAAAGAAAGGAAGGAGCGGAGGAAGCAGAAGGAAGATAAAGGTGATGAGATGACAGAGGAGGGTATAGTTGCGATAATAATAATGCATAAAGTTTTGTGTAGCAGATTGTTATGGCACAAATTCTTATAGCTATATTAACACCAGTTTAACCAGTGGGGGTGCAGGTGCAGAGCCATTTATTTTTCAGATGTTGCTGCATCATCATCATCATCAACCCCCTTTTTTCCTATTCTCTATATGGGATTGGAGTGTCATGTCAGCTGCCATAATCCCTCTCAGTTTAATGCCACTTTCCTACCTTTCTCAACAGTTATGTCTGACTGTCACCGATCGTCTCTCACATGATCCATCCATCTCTTTGCTGGACATATTAATTTCCTCTTGCCTTCTTCCTGTCTGTTTCAAATCATCTTCACCAGATTGTCTTTTGCTTTGCTGCACATGTGCTTTAGCCACCATAATCTGTTCTCTTTGACCTTCTCTGCAAATGGAGCTACTTCAGCTTCTGTTCTGATGTCCTTATCTCTTTGTCTATCCCCCAGTGTGCATCCTACCACTAATCTCAAGCACTTCATCTCCATCACCTCTAACTTTCTCAGCTGCTCTGCATTTACTGCCCACATTTCTGTACCATACATATACTGGATGCACCACTGTTTCGTACACCTCAATTTTCAGTTTCTTTACATTCATCTGTCATACACTATGCCTGGCACTCTGTGCCAGTTGGCTACAGCTTCTCTAATTCTAACTTTGACCTCCTCATTGAGACTTCCATTCTCCTCAACCACCCTTCCCAGATGCTTGAAGCTAACTGTTCCACTGTTTTCCCATCTGTCTCAATTCTCAGCTTCTTCTGATTTCCCTATTTACTGAAATTACAACTCTTATCTGTACTCAGTTTCATCCCATGTACCTTCAGTTTTGCATTCCACTCCTCTATTCTTTTCTGACATTCTTGCTTAGAGTCTGCCTGTAATGCCACATTGCCTGCATACAGCAATTTGGTTGACCCCCCCCCCCACCAACCTGTTTGCTGATGTAATCCATCACCAGTATGAAGAGAAGTAGGCTGAGGGATGAACCCTGATGCACACCCACTCCAAACCCCTCTATGAGATTGAACACTGTTTGCACTTCAGTCATTGAGCCCTTGTACATAGCCTGCACTAATTCTAGCAATGTTTCTGGGATGTCGAACCACCAAAGGACTGCCCAAATCAGCTTTCCTGGGACCATGTCATATGCTTTTTCTAAGTCTAGGAATGCCCAGTTGGACTATTTCCTCATCTCTAGCTTCTTCTCAGCTATCTAGCTCACTGTGAACCAGAGCTGGATCCAACACTAGGCAACCTAGGCAGTTGCCTAGGGCTCAATGGCTTGGGGAGTCCCACTAGCCGGAGAGGGGCCCCACTGACCGAAGAGGGCCACAAAACTTTCATTCCTTCTTCAACAATGCACTTTGTGTGCATATATCTTTTTCCAGGCCACACACAGAGTTCATCCTTCGTAGCAGATGTACATGAATTTTTAGTATGACACACACACATTTAAACTGGAACTGGGCATTTTGTATGCCAATTCAGACAAACGATAAGGTGAGTAGATTTTTTTTTGTTGTGTGTGTCTGTGTACTCCCACTTAGGGATGGCAGGTTGGTTAACTCATTTAGGCTCAACCCTGTACCTTCAGTAGCCCGAATCCTCTACATCAACTGCCAAATTGTCATCAGCAACTCCTTTTCAAGGACTGTTGAGTTTTGGTACATTTTCACACAATGCTGAGTATTTGTGCATTTTTCAAGGACTGTTGAGTGTTTGTGCATTTTCAAGGATTGTTGACTTTCAAGGAAAGAGAAGTTTTCTATTGCTTATGGTAAATTTGTTTTCAATGTGTAATGTTTTGTTTAGCAAATGGCCATCATCAGTGTTTGCTATAAGCTTTTAACAGCAGTGTTAGTAGCACAACAAGTAGCATATCTGTCTTTGGTGCAGAAGGGTGTGGGTTCTACTTTCCACTATGACATGGAGTGCTGGCATTGCAGTGTCCTTGGAGTGCTGCATTCCTATGTACGTCTTCCTTTGGATGAAATGCCTAATAACTATGAACTTTTGCTGGTTTGACAGACATTCCCTATTGCAATATTACCAGCTTACCATTTTTTTTCAATGTAACGTAAGTAGTTTATTCTTGAAAGGAAGAAAGCACTGAATTTGTACATGAAACACTGAAATGCAAAGTTGCTTGCTAGCAGCATCCTCTTCATTAGTTATAGATCTATTTAATGCAGAATTATTCAGATGACTTTTCCTTCTGCAGAGACTGTGCATCGACTGATATCAGTGGATTGTAATGACAGAAGTTTAAATGGTCTGTCATGGTTGAAATTTTCTGTAATGGGTAGTTCTGTCATTATTGGTTCATACATTTTGTTTCATTGCCTACTTGAAAAATGTTCAAATCTACAAATTTAAAACACTCTTAAAAGTGATGCTGTATTATACAAGGAATTTAATTTAATACAATCAATGGTGCATCAAAGAACATGTGCATGTATGCATGGTTCCAAAAATGTATGCAAGGTACCTATGGTTTGAAAATAGCTCAAAGGTAAACTTAATTTCCCACTGGCCAGATGCATTTTCTTTGAATGTGGATTTCAATGTTGTTTCATGAATGTAAGTTTTAAGAGCAGAAAAGCTTACTGCTCATGCTAAGTCTGTTTTCATTGTGAGACTGTACTGTTTTGTTTAGCAAATGGATATCAGTGTTTGTGCTATAAAATGTAAAATAAAAGTTTTAAATGTATCTAATCATTGTAGAATTAAAGAAGAAAATAATATGCACACAGACAGGTTTGAACAGTGTTTATGGTAACTGGGGAGACATAGTCAAGTTATGGGAGACTGGAATGACTTTGGGGTGCTGCCAGGGGGGCCTGCTAGGGAGCCTAATCTATTAACCTGCCTAGGGCCCCATTTGAACATGCTCTGTTTCTGCTGCAAACATTGGGTCAGTTGTGCTGCATGCTGATCTGAATTTGAACTGCTCATCTCCCATCTTAATTTCTATTTCTCTGCATATTTTTCTAGCAGTCACCCTCTCCAGAACTTTCATACAGTGTGACAGGAGTTTAATACCTCTTTAATGCCCACAGTTGTGGATGTCCCCTTTGTTCTTGTACACTGGCACTAGTATGCTTATTCTCCAGTTATGCTTATTCTTCAGTTATGCTGCTGAACGCTACGAGTCTTAACATGAAACTGCACTCACTGGAAGCAGTCCTCACCTTGGAAGATGCAGACATTTGTGCAGTCATGGAGACCATGTTCAAGGCTGTGGAGAGCACCCCAGCCATACTGGGTTACACCTCCTTCCACATGTTTGGACCACAAAATGAAGGCATGAAAACTAAAGGAGGCAGTGTATCAATATTCATTAAAGATAAATACACCCCCAGATTGGTTAAACAATATGATTCCCTGGAGATAGTTCAGGTGCAATTAATTGTTGGCAGAACACCTGTTCAAGTCACTGCCAGCTACAGGACCCCTCCATGAATCAGGACACCCACTCTGCATATTTGGATCTACTTGAGTCTATCAAGATACACATGGTTTTGGGTGACTTTGACTATCCATCCATTGACTGGTTAAATTACTTGTGCTAAAACTCACTTGCCCAAAGGTTCCTCAACTTACAATAAGAGGAAAAAATTGCTGTCTAACAGTAACTGGGAGTGAGACGTATACTGGAAACACTCCCTACTCAGCTTAAAGAAGCAAATAAGACTTCTTGTGAAGTCCTACAAAGCAAACTATGAATCCAAATTAGCTTCCTCAACTAAGGACAATCATAAGGCATTATTTAAATACATCCATAACCTAAAAGGAAAGGCCCAGATTTGTGCTGAACTGGTAGTTAATGATACCACATTTACTGAGCCTGTGGACATAGCTAACCTGTTGGCTGACAGGTTCAGTGAAAACTTCACTCCCCTGTCCCCTCCATACGTACCCCAAAACATCTCTACCACCTGTCTCCTACCTTGTATCTCTAAAGCGCAGGCATAAACTCCCTCTCTGAGGCCAAAATCATGGCATCTATTGGACCTGATAACATCCCAGGCTGCGTCCTACATGGGCTCCAACAAGAATTAGCAACACCATTGGGTACTCTTTTTCAATCATAGTCTAAACACCAGCTGAATGGAAAACGGTCACCATTATTCCCTTGCATAAAGGTGGTGCTTCTTCTGACCCCAGGAACTATAGACCTATAAGCCTGACTAGCCTTATCTGCAAGGTCTTGGAGCAAATTATCATGGGCCTTATCAACAAAGATGTAGGTAATCTCCAAACACATGATGCTACTCAGTTTAGATTTGTCAAAGGGAGATCATGCCTTTTAAACCTGGTGGACTTCTTTGAGACAGTTACCAAGGCCCTTGACGAGGGGCAATCTATGCATCCAGCCTACCTAGACTTAGCCAAGGCTTTTGACACTATCCCCCACTCAGGCATGATTGACAAACTCATCCAGATAGGTATCAACCCTTATATTATTAGATGGGTTGCTAACTGGCTCACTGATAGAACCCATATAGTCAAAATAGGGAAATCCACCTCCAACAGCAGACCTGCAACCAGTGGTGTTCCATAGGGATCAATCCTGGGACCACTACTGTTTGGAATTTATTTCTCTGAAGTACAAGCAAAAACTAAAGGTCTGTGGCTGACATTGTTTGCTGATGACTGCAAACTGAGAACAGTCATAGACTCCCCAAATGATGTAAACATCCTACAAGAGGGTCTTACACAAACAAATGGTGGGTGCCACAGTCATGGTCTTAAACTCAATGCAAAAAAAAAAAGTATTATCATCCCTTTTAGTAAGAGCAATGTTCCTGCACACTACCACATCAATAAAAACACCCTAAGTACGCATTCAGTGGTGAGAAACCTGGGCACACAGGTTGAGAGCAACCTTACCTTTGATCACCATATCTCCACACTGGTAAGACAGGTATCCTATATTGCTCATCTCATAAGTAAGGGCATTGCCTCCAGAAAAAAAGAAGTTATAGCCTCCCTGTACTCTTCCCTCATCAGGGCAATAATTGAGTACAATGTCCTTTTTGGTATGTACCTTTCCAAGCACCTCCAGCAATTGGAGAGACCACAAAGGTTCCTCACAAGGAAAATTCAAGGTCTTCAGCACCTGTCCTATATGGATCTTCGGAAATCACTGTCACTTTTATTTTGTTTCATACAGGCTACTCAGAGGCAATCTCTGCCTTGCATATAAGTGAATCTCTGACCCTGCTTTACTGGAAATGCTGCATATCTGTAAGTCAAATGGTACACAGGTACTCGCTCTAAAGACCTTAACTTGGTATGAGACATTAATAGAAACTGCTAGATGGACAAATTTGCCTCCCAGAGGTTACTACACCTTTGGAACAGACTCCCACTTCATGTCAAATAGAGCACGTCATTGATCTTTTCAAATACAATATGGACAATTGGATGGGTAACCATAAATTCACCCTGGGGATTCCACCTGTGTCCCTCTTGGACAGGGCCAATAGGTGCTGATCGTGGAAATAAGGGCAGAACTTGGCTAGGCTTGTAAGGGCCCTAGGGCCAATAGCCTAGTAACTTCCTATGATCCTATGATCTGGGATGAGCCTTTATCTCCATACTGCTATGAGTACCCTCAACAGCTATTTCTCCTGATCTTACCCAATATCTAGATCATTTCTGCTGTGACAGCCTACTGCTTTCCCTGACTTTATTTTCCTTAGTGATGTTCTTACTTATTCTAAGGTGGGCTCCTCTTCTTCTTTCATTGTAGGGAAAGTACAGCTTCTATAGTGTTTTCTTCAGTCAGAAGCTGCTGAAAGTACACTTTCCATCTGCCTTTGATTTCCTGAGGACAGGTGAGCAGTTTACGAAGGGTGTCTGACTATCTCCTTTATCTTTCTGTCTTTGCCTCGCAGCCTGATAGAGTTTGTGTGTGCCATCTACCAAGTCACCTTCCAGAAGCTGGTAGAGTGCCTCTGATGCCTTTTTTTTTTTGCTATTGCAACTCCTTTCTTAACTTCTGTGTTAGCCAACCAGTATTCCTTCTAAGCATGGTTCATCTTTTCTATCTCCCACTTTTTCCTACACTCCTTCTTTCTTTTGATGTCTTCCTGGACCTTTGCATTCCACCACAATATTTCCTTATGTACCTTATTTCCATACCTGGCTCAGATGCATATCTGTTCTGTAGCCCTTAAACATGCTGTTTTGAGGTTGCCATCCATATTCAGCTCCGCCTATTTCCTCTTCTTCTTAAGGGGCTAGAGCCCTGAGTAATTCCTTGAACTCTCGTGCTTTCTCTCCAGTCAGCTTCATCATCTTCAAACTTGCCTTTGTTGACCTTAGAGCAGTCTCTGACCACTGCTTGCAGCTGAATGTGGCAACCAGTGGTTTATGCTGTGGGCCAAATTGTCATTGGGAATAGCTTTGCTATTGTTGATTCAACCCAGTGCTTTTTTCTTACTAGGAGGAAGTCTACCTGAGTTGCATGTTGGCCACCTTTGTATGTGATTTTGTGACTTCCTCTCTTGATCAACCATGTGTCTGCCACCATCAAGCCATTTTCCAGACAGAAGTGTGAAATGACCTTTCCTGCTGCCCCACCCCTGTGGACCATGACAGTCCTCATATCCCATTCTGTTTGTCTGGGTATATGTGCATTCAGGTCACCCATTATCAACACCAGTTGATGTTGTCCTGCTTTATGTTGTAGGGTCTGCGACTGCTATCTACACCCTTTTCTTCACTATCGCAACCCTGCTGTGGGTTATAGGCTGAGATTATGAATAGTGCTCTAAACTTACACTAGTGTCTGATTGCCACAAGTCTGTCACTAATTCTGATGACATCCCTCACTGTTTTTAGAAGCCTGTACCTCACCACAATTCCCACACCATTTCTGGTTTGCCCTCCTGTGTATAAGACTCTGTACTCCAAGCCAAGTGACTTCACAGCAATGCCCTTCCAACTTATCTCAAGGATACATAGGATGTCCAGCCTCCTCCTTCCATCATAGGTGTTGCTTCAGTTGGCATTTAAAGTGCTTTAGGTTGCAGACTGTTCTTAAGTGGAGTGGGATGGTATCCCAGCTATTACAAATGCAGTGTGAACACAGGGAGTATCCTGCATTGTTGTTAGACTTAGTCATATAGTGAATATATAGGAATTGTTCAGGGTTGTGCAGTAGTCTGAAGGTTGTAATTAATTGTGGGTACAATAGAGGATTATTTAGTTTGAACCAGTTTAGTTATTTTATAAAGAAAGAGTAATATGATCTATATTGCTAGTTGGCTGCAAATGTGGCTAATTTATTGTAGCATTGTTCTAGTTTGACTGATAGAGAGGAGTTTAGATTAGTTATGATAGGAGAGGCATATAATAGAGTGAGGAGTAGAAAAGAAGTGGCCATGTTTTGCCTAGTAATGTTAGTAAGGTAGTGCTTTACTCTACAGAGGCAGCCTAGCTTTTGGTGTATCTTCTTTATGGCTTGTTGAAGAAGGGGATCAAATATCAGTAGTTATCTAGATTCCCAACTGGTAGTTTGCTGTTGGATACCCATTCTAGATGGGTCTTGTTAGATGACAGTATACTAATAATAGTTTTTTGGAAGGAGCAGTAATTGGAAATGAGCAGTAGTATTTTTTTTGGCTCAAGAGGAGTTGTGAGTTGTCAATCCATGCTTCTATGGAGAAGGACTTGGGTAATGTCCTAGCAGCACATATCAAAGTGGAGTCATTGGCTTATTGTACTTGGTGGCCTCTTTGGCTGCTGTATTTAGGTCATTGATAAATAAGTTAAGCAGTAGTGGTCTTAGGATACAGCCTTGTCAGACTTAAACCGCTATAAGAAGTATAGAGGAGAAATCATCTTGCCATTTCATTGCTTGGGATCTATTATTGAGGTAACTTAAAAACCGTTAAGTGAGGAGGGTGTTAGCCCATAGGAAGAGAGTTTAGTTAGGAGAATTTGTTAACTGACTGAGTTGAATTTCCTGGATAGATCCAGAAATAGGGCCAAGGTTACAAGAACTAAATTTCTATTGTGATCTACTATATATATATATGAACTTTAAGGGCAATGGTTGTACTGTGATTGAGTCTGAAACCATGCTGTGATGGAGAAAGGAGGTTGTGAGAAGTAATATATGTAGTAAGCTGAGAGTGAATGTATCTCTCCATGACTTTGGATAAAGGTGAGAGAATGATGGCTGGTCTATAATTTTGTGGGTGAGGTTCATGATTCACCTTTATGGAAGGATATTATGTATTTTTTTTCCATAAGGTGAGTACACATTTTTCTTGGATAGAGCAGTTTATTAAAAATGAGACAGGATATGCAAGGTTATCTGCAGACAGTCTGAGGCATTTGGGTAGAAATTGGTCAGGGGCAGTGGTTATTGTCTTATGGGTGTGTAGTAATTGTAAATGTTTGCACTGGATTGTGTGTGAAGGTCTGCTGTGGCTTCAATGATTGGAGTTTGATCACTGGATTTGTGGTAGTTTTGTTTTGTAGGAAGGAGATTACTATATTTATAAAATGTGAGTTGAACTATGAAGCAATGCTTTGGGAACTACTGGTTGGGTTGATTTTCTAGGTCTGAGCAATGTATTTATTGATTACCAGAGGTTGTCTGGTTTGTTTGATGATGAATTTTGGGTGTTCACTATTGCTAATAGTGAAAGGCTGAATAATTAACTGAGTCAAATACCTTGGCTAGATCCAGAAGTAGGGCTGAAGTTAAAAGACCTGCCTTTATTGTTGCAGGGGCATTTCAGACTTAGCCAAGACTTCCAGATTTATCTTTAAGTTGCATGAGTTGCTTTTTTTAATCAACCAAGGAGTCGGTTTGTTTTTAACTCTTTTGATTCTTAATGATGCTTGCTTTGTCAGGATATTTAGAAATATCGTATGATATATGTCTACTGCTTCATCAAGGGAAGAGTTTTAAGTGGAGCCCAGTTAATCTGGGGCTGGGAGTAAAATTATCTTTATTAAAGTTACTGAAATTTTTGACTGTGTTATAGCAATGAACCTTTTGGGGCTATTTGGATCTCTTCCTGGATGGGAATGCTAGTATGTGCAGGCCTGTTGTGGCTAGAAATTTGTGAGTATTAGTTTGAAGAATGAGATGAGATGCCCATCACTGTTGAAAGTAGGTATAGTATCATGGTGAGTGAAGAGATCTAAAGCATTTCTGTAGAAAACGGCCCACCTTCCTTTTTGTTGGTTCTATTTAGTATGAGTATATTATAACCTGTTGTATTTCTGTATCTTTGGTAATGGTTTTTAACCAGGTTCCTGTGGCTATGAAGAGATCAAGGGAGTAGTGAGCTATACAGGCATGAACTTGTGTGATTTTGTTATAGAGATTTCCTAGGTTACTGTGCAGTATTTTAATTTAATTTAATTATACTGAGTAATATAGGTGTTTCCATTCACCTTTAGTTTAGCACATTGTTGGGTGTTGCATTTAAGTTTGTGGATATAACTGAAGAAAGCCTAGTGGTTGTCGTTAGCTTAGGAGGGTATTTTTTATCTCAAATTTTATCCTTACTATCAAAATAACAAATGAGGGCAAATGTAAGATATCTTAATTTACCCACCCCATTTTGAACTTCCTTAAGGCTTTATCCTATCAAAGTAAGTTATATTTTTCAAAGAAACGTTATTGTCATTTAGGAAATACAAGTGCTACCTAAATGAAATTTTGAGTGTCAGCTCTTTTACAGGAAAACGCATACACAAAAAGACAAGACATGATAGGTATTAAAGGAAAAAACAATCCCCAGGATTTAATAAAATCTGTGTAGACACCATATAGAGCTGACACAAAATGTATCCATGTACACTGCCATGGTCCCCCCTTGGCAGTACACCATGCATATTAATGATATAGCACTGCTGAGTAGGTAAAGGGGTATTGAATCAGTGTAGGGAGAAGTGTAGAGGCTACCCATGGTTGTGGATGCATACAGGGTGAGGCGCCCTGTACTGCTCCTCACTACTGTTGAAATGCTGTGAATTGGGTCAAATGTGTAATATTTTATTTTAATTTTCTTTTTTTTTTTCCATTTTTTGTATGTTTGTGTTGTACAGAGTGCAGCAATGCTAAGCTGTGCTCACATATAGACAGCTGACACCTGCCAGACATCTAAAAATAGAAACCAGATGTCATTAATTATCATAATTATGTATTTTCTTATTTTAAATATTTTTGTATTTTTTTCTGTTTTTTTTTTTTTTTTTTTTTTGCTGTTGGCGAAGTACAGCAAGGTGCACTGCAGAGCCAAGCAGCACTCATACATACGTAGCCAATAGTTGCTAGACATCTAAAAATAGAAATTGGATGTAATTAATTATTTATATCTGGGTTTATTTAAGCATGTTTGTGTGGTACACCTCAGTGCTTAGCAATGCTATCAGGCAGCCCAGTAGTATATGTGAAGGTATACTTGCTTTCATAATATCCAAGTAGCTAAATGAGTAGAGATACAGCTTAATGTTTATTAGGTCCTGGGTTCAAGTCCATAGCAGTGATAAATTCTCTATAATTTGATTTACTATATATATTTACTTTTTTAAACACATTTGTTAAATATGGCACTGCTGCACTGTGCTTCACTGCTTAAACATGCTAACAGCTACTTTGTGCAGTGCTAAGCTTAGCTAAAACTTCAGTTGTGTGATTTTTTTGCACTGCATAGCTGGACTTAGCTGGGTTGCATGATGCTAAGCAACGTGACACTTTTTTAAATGTTGCAGTGACATGTAAGGGCAGGAAAACAGCCTATATTAGGCACAATAGGTGGGAATTCTGCAACAGTCTAGAGTCTGATCAACTGGTGATATGGCAGGCGGTGTTGGTGAAAGTGTGTGCTTTTGGGTGCAGAGATGGGGTGCTCAGGAGTCCAGGGTCTTTGTTGGGCTCCTGGTAATAAAATCACGAAGCCAGACTGCTGCAGGGTGGTTTCCAGGGCTTGGAGGGTAAGGCAGAGGCCTGGGACTGGTTGGCCAGGGAACTCACCAATGTTATTGGTATCCCCTGCATAGGTGAGCAGTGTCATCACCATTATGTTGACCTGAAGAGGAGAAAGAGGAGATCCTTGGACACCTGGGTCCTAGAAGCCAGGGCTGGAAATGCCCCACAAATATGTAAGTATGTTTTCCTCTGTTTTATCAATATGCAAGCTGAATATCTGCAAAGCTGGTTTGCATAATGGCATGCTTCTCTCCCAACAGCTGCAGAGAGCTCACAATGTCAAGTCCCATGCTGGGCACCTGGCCAGGTTGAGCCTCGAGTGCAGTATGTACAGATTTATTATGCTAACTGTAGTGCAATAAGCAATAAAGAATAAAGCATTTACTGCAATAAAGTATAAACCATAAAAATTGTAGTGCAATAAATTGGAAAGTAGAACTGTAGTGTAATAAATGGGCAAGTAGAGCTGTAGTGCAATAAATGAACAATAATAACCATATTGCAATAAACAATAAACAATGCCAATAACAGTAAGCAAAATTGTGTACAGCAGGATTGTGTTGTCATAACCATTGTAGTAGAGTTGTATGCATTACTTGTCTATGGTAAGGTCACTGCAGTCAAGTATAACAACATAATAGCTGTTGAATACAAAACTAATGGTCTACAAACTGTATTGTTTAACTCATAGTATGGTCCAAGGCTGTCTCCAAGCCACTATTGGTCACATAATGCTCTCTGTTCCTCCTACTCCAAGTAATAAACATATGTGGGTGAGGTAGCCCACTCTATGGGCAGATATTGTATGGACTTCACAAGTATTTATCAGCAATACTAATAAAGTGTTAAGCAGCATTGTTGAGTCCTACAGACATTTGTTTTAGTAAATGCAGTATGGCTGTATTCCATGCATGTGTGTTCTACTGTCACTGCAGTCAAGTATAACACTGTAATAGTTCTGAAACAAATTCAGTCACATAATGCTGTGTTTTTCTCACACTCCAGGAACAAAAGGTGTATGGGTGAGGTAGCCCATATTATGAACAGATATGATTGTGGTTACATTTCACAGACACTTATCAGCAATACCAATAAGGTGTTAAGCAGCATAGTTGATTCTTAAAGAAATTAGTTTCCATAAATGCAGTACAGCTGTATGCCATGCACGCATGATCTACTGTCACTGTAGTCAAGTATAGCACTGTAACAGTTCTAGAATGCAAAACAAATTCAGTCACATAATGCTTTTTTTTTTCTCCCACTCCAGGAACAAATGGTATATGATATATGGTTGAGGTAGCCCATGTTATGAGGAGATATGATTGTGCTAACATTTTGCAGACAGCAATACCAATAAAGTTAAATTTTTTGCAGATGTCTCCTGCAGTCACAGCTATTGGGTTCTATTCCCATGCCTGCCAACTAAGGCATGACAGATGTCTAGTTTATGGACTGTACACAAATATGCCTCAGAAGCGTCCTGATTTCATGAAATGTAATTAAAACTACCTAATCCATCTGTCACATGACTACCAGGTAAAAAGGATTACCTGGAACGCAATTAATTACCAAATCCACTTACAGAACACCTTGTTAGTTACAGAAGTCCACATTATGTGAAAGTGTTCTGTGTACTTGTGTACCTGCATTTGTTATTGCTTGGACCATTCTGACCCATGCTAACAGCTTGAGAGGTATGTATGTGCTACATCAGCTATAGGAGAATTGTAGTCACTGTACTCAGAACTGACACTACACACCTGTAGAGTATTTATTTTCAGTGTTTTCAGGGAATTAGCCTGCATTGTCAGTACTGGATTGTTTCTCTCTCGCTCTCTCTCTCTCTCTCACTCTCTCTCTCTCTCCCCACCCCTTATTTTACTTATTTATTATTTATATTTATTATTATGATGTAATATTAACATACTGTATGTTGTTTAACAATAATTTTGCAAAATGTGATGTAATATTATGTGTTATTATTATTCACTATTAACATACTTTGTTAAACTAACTATTTTGTTGCCCTTATTGTTTACTTCCTACTCCCATGATGTTACCATACTGACTGTTATGTTATTTAATGTTGTGTTACACATACTATACATTAATATGTATTTGGATTAATTAAAATGATGTTCCATTCTGTTAATACTAACAATGATTTGGCTATTACTAAACCTAACTTATTGCTATACCTCATTCACCACAGCACATCAAGGTAGGCCGATTCCGGCTGATCTACCTACTTTGCCTCAACTGGTCGTGGCACCTGGTCCTGACCGGTGGTGCCCCCTCTGCTGCCCCTGTACTACCTGTGGTGTTGGGTCCCTCTGGGAGCAGTGGTGGAGAAGGTGTTTTTACCTGGATGAGATGCCAATCTTGGTGCACAGAATAGTCTACCATGGGTTTGCCTACCACCTGCACTGGATTGAAGCCATGCTGGCTGAGCTGGTGGGGTAGCATCACTCCACTGGCCAGCCTCCAGCACTGCCACCTTCAGGACAGTGCAGGAGCAGTGCCAACAGTCCCATGGGTGGGGATGTAAGTCATGCTGCTACCATCTGGAGGCACATGGAACTTGGATTCCACAACACCCTCCCTATCTAAGGTTTTCCCCCTGTCATGCGTCACACACTGCCTCTGTCTGCTGTCTTGTCTGTCTTGTCTGTCTGCAAAAGCATCCTCACCTACCCAACCTACCTCCCCCACATGTACCTATGTCCCTTCCTCAACATTCCAATCTCACCTTAAAAAAATGGGCACCTGTCCCAAAAAAATATCATCCCATACATAGCTCTCCATTTTGCACAAGTGTCCACTGGACCATGTAATTTGTTCTAACTGGCTTGATAATGCAGTTATGCTTTCCTCACCCCTCTCTCTGGGGTTTAGGGTTCAAAGGCATGTACAAATTCTGTCAAAGTGCACAGTTGTTGCTGTACAAGAAATGGATAGCTATGGTTCTTTTCTACACCCTTCCTGCACATCTCTACCTGCCTTTCACTATGTTTTCCCCCTGCTTATACCCCATTTCAACACTTTCCTATCTCCCCATTTTTCTTTTCTTTATATTTTTAGCATGTTGCTGCACTGCACTCTGCGTTGTGCAACTTCACTAAGCTCAGCTAAATAGAGCTGTATTGATTATATGCGTTTTTAAACCTGTAATACACACTTAAAATAAACATAGTAATTGCCAGTTACAGTCATTATGTGTGTTTCAGCAGATCTGAGTGCTGTGCCGGGCCATGCAAACTTGATTAAAAAGTAATTAAATTAAAAAGATTAAAAATGGGAGTGTACCTTGGACTCAGGTGCAATAGTACAACACTAGAAAGCCAAAAACATTATAATGGATATAAGTGCAGCCTGTGATAGCAGGTAAATGTGCCCTTCAGCAGCAACATGTAGAAAGACACCTGCTAAGGCATTAATGGCAAAATACATGTTCAACTGGGACCCTGGTGCACACATACATCCATATAAAGCCATGCACATACTGATGTATGTAGAAAATATGTCACCACCTGTATGAATGCACATATATCTTGCAAATACACCTGCTGCAGCAGTGACTCAGTCACTCAGTCTGTTAATCACCTTGCACACAATACATTTTACCACACACAGTCCTGGTTTCCAATTAGTGGTATGTAGAAGTGAGTTTACAGTATTGTGAAGGCAGTAATTAATGACTGACTCATGCACTGTTTATCCACACAATGCATTTCAAATGACATGTCTGCTTTTCACTGATGCAGGCCTGCAGGTAGGAAACACTTCATATATCCCTACAGCAAAACTATATGTGTATAAAGTGTCACGTCATGCATTAATATGCATTCACACAGAATTCAAATGCAGGTACTCCACATAAGGGCCACTAATATCAGAGTGCACTACACAATCCTTCCAAAGTCACTGTGCAGATTATCACAGCTGTATACACACTGGAAGTCCTTGCTTGTAACAAGGCCTGCCCTCATACACACTGCAAATTACTACCAGACTGTAACACATGGCCTGGCAATTGCCCAAATGGTGGACATGTTATTATATATTTATACCCCATCTTACCCAAAGACACACCAAACATGTTGCCTAGTACTCTGTTAGTGGTACCATTGCCTAACATACTTACCTTAAACACATGTCTTATTTGATGTGGAAAGGGTAGCTCATTCTGGCTCTGCCTCTACAACAAAGCTGACACAGCTCCCACAGTTACTCCTACAGGTTGTTGTCCTTCAAAGTGTTCACACTCTCTGCCTGTGTCTATTGCCTGCAGCAGCAGCTGCAGCCTGTAGCACACATATCTCTATGTTAAGGTTTCTGCTGAAAACCTACCCTCTGCGACAATGTAGTCTCCTCTCTCCAGTAATGTTCAGAACAACATATCAAAAAGGGGCCCTAATCTATATGAAGGTCTTATATATTGTACAGTGATTGCATGTCATTGGCTGATGATAGCGCAAATCAGCAGTGTTAGCTGCAATGAGCATTTCAGACCCAAAGATTGGTTTAGAGGCAATCACCCACTGATGAGAAGCATGTTTAAAAGACAAGCAGCTGGCTATAGGGAACCATTCTGTATGAGACTTTCCTCATACAGAGACCACCTTTGTGAAAACTTTACTATCACCATATATCAACAGAGGAATACTGCACTCCATCAGGTATGCAACCAATTTTGTGTACAACAGGATGTTGACGGGTAAATAGATGTACGGGAAATAGGGATTACAGCATTAAGCCTGTCATAGACCTGTGATAATGACATGTCAGTGATCTCCTGCTCTCATACACCTACACAGGACATACAATACATTAAGGGTGCATTGCCTGTTGTCATTGTGGCACACTGGTCTTGATGGACTATCTTTATAGTGGTTGTAATACCACACTGCTAATTGTGTGGTACTGTTCTTATGACATATTATCAGGGGATTGCCCATAGGGGACACACCACAGTAGACTTGAGTGGTGGGTGTATGATCATACACCAGTATCTGTCATGGCACACATGGGAATACCTGACTGCTGCTACTATCTCAGTTGTATCCACACACTTAGCATGTTTGCACACTGTGGAGTATGACATGTGTGAGCAAGCAGTGGATAGTGCCAGCCATTTTGCCCTTGCTGTATCTCTGCATAGTGTACTTCCACATCTGTGATCCTGTAATGTATTCCTCTTTTGTTGCCTTTCAGGAATCATGTATCCTAGATGCCATGCTCCCTTCTCTGATGCAGAAAATGAAATTATACTGGAAGGACTAAGGCAACATAATCACATCCTACTGTCCAGGGAGAGGCAAAACAGGAAACAGCAGGCTGCAATGTGGGCAGACCTTGCCTGTGATGTGAATGGCAAAGGCCATCAGTGCAATTTGACACCGTGCAATGGACATCATCAATGCTGCATGAAGAAGAGCAGCAGATGTAGCCAGGTATTGTGCCAATACCGGTGGAGGGCCTACAGCAGAAGAGCCACTCTCGGCCACTGAGGAATTCCTGGTGAACCTAGACACACACGACAGCTCCAAGGCATCCATCATAGCATACATCATGAAGGCGGGTGCCACAGTTTCCACAGCAGAGGAGCATGCAGGTAGGCTTACTGTGATCAGCATTGTAATACTGTAGCAGTCTGTGTGTCAGGCTGTACATACTTTTACGTGGGTGTCAGGTCTTTGTTCTTGCAGGGGGGGTTACCTCAGTTGTACTCTCATACTCAGAATGTGACCAAACAACAAAGTAGCTACTGTAAATGTGAGATATATGGATGTATTACCTTGTTGTGCTGCAACATGCATTGGTACTAGCATTACCTCACCCTCAACTTTTCATAGATCCATCAGGTATTGGCCAAGGTTGCAGTCCTGCTCCTGGTAAGCATGACACTGTTTTGTTAAGGAACATTTACATTCTATTAAAGTTTAGGGCCAGAATAATGCCCTATTTAAACATAATTTTGTGTGTAAATACAGTAGAATGTCTGTATTTTCCATTCTGGAACAGGTACATAATGATCATAGTGGGGGTAATCACAGGAGTGTAATTGAATAAATAGAAACACTTTGGCAGGGCCAATTAAGAAAATATAAACCTCCTGGTTTAAATGAGGCATTTACTCTAAAATGCCTCTTAAAAAAAAAAAAGTTGAAAGAAAATTTAATTAGGCAATAAAAAGTGTATTTCAATATATTTGTTAAGATAGGTACACTGCGTTTTTACTTATGTATTGTTTTATAAAATATAGTGTCATATTGTTTACTTAAAAGGTAAATTTTACCGGTTATGTTTTACCTGATTTACTTGAAGTGATTGTTATAAAGGTCTTGAGTTGAATGTGTATTTTGTTCTGAGGAAGTATATTTTGGATGAAAGTGAAGAAGAAAAGATTTTGACCATTAATCCAGTTGTGGGCCTTTGTCATTATAAGTATTGGTGGATTTTTCATACACAATAGTGCAGGAATTCATGTACCATTTTTTTCTTTCTTATCACAGGTGACGGGGAGGTTGGCCTCTGTACCATACACAACCTGATGTCAGTATATCTTCAAACTTTGATGATGATGGTGGCCACAATGAGATGCAGGTGGGGCTGTTGGAGGCTGAATCTGTCCCAGAGATGGACATCTGTCTTCTGCCTCCATTGTCACCATACACAGTCAGTATGCCCACACACACCCAGTCTCCAGAGGCCACAGATATTGGACAGTCAGACAGTGGGGACATTGAACATAAAAGTGTGGCAACTATGGCTCCAGTGACTGTAGACACTGGCCATAGCCAGAGAGCTAGTGAAGTACCACATAGGCAGATTTACAGAGGTGCTTGTAGGAGGCCTGCTGTCTGTCCACCACCTGTTGCAGGTGTCACATCACGGGTCACTCAGCACATGTTTCAAGCCATCATGGAGGCACAGGCACATTCTGAATGGAATGTCAGACATATGCTTAGGGTTATGGATGCAGCACATTCTGATATCTGTGTCTGCCTCCACCGCATTGGGGACACCCTGGATCAGTGGACAGAAGGTGGGCTGAGACAGTGTCTGTCTTGGACTGCACATTGTTTGTGCTGGAACATTTGGCTAGAGTTGAGTGTCAGACTCGTGGATGTAGGTCAGCAGCTCCATCTGCTGAGAGTCCACATGGCCGTGCACACTCACGCTCCCATAGTGGCAGTACATCCAGTGCTACAGAGGGGAGTGGGCTGTCCACACCACAATATGGCTTGTGGTCCTGGGCATTCCCATGAGAGACACGATCTGAACAGACAGCAGTCACCATCAGGTACTAGCACCATTTCTGACCTTGGGCATGGATGTGTCAGTGCAACTCCTGGCAGGGCCAATTCCTGTGTTTGGGTCCAGAGATGGTGAACTGTCAACTCTACCATGTATGGTCCAAAGCTGTCCAACATATACACATGTAGGGCTAGCACTGAGCATGACTGTGTACACACACACTCACACACCACTGTCAAATGCAGGTCACCTACAGACACACACGGCACCTTTCCATGGTCCATCTTACCTGCTTCCCTTCTTGACTTACACACTGGCTGTCAACTGTTTGGGTCAGCTTAGGCCTCCTACACCCCAGCACAACACCCTGTGGAAGAGATGATACCTGTGCCACATCCCTGTCATCCTCACCATCGATTCAGAGAAATCAGAGCTATGTGTCTGATGCATAGGGTGACTATATTATTTAACATTTACTTAATTATTTAACATTTACTTATGTAATGCAGTGCTGTTTTGTCATGCCACATGTAGTGGTTAATGACAGATATTGTATGCTGGCATTTGTCATGAGTACACCACATACTTCTGTGTACCTTATGTTGTATGCTGTTGTAATGGCTGTATAGTTACATAATAACAGGTGTGTCACGGGGTCTATTTATGTTTATGTTTCAGGGGTCTGTTGGGGGTAACCTATGGATACACAGTGGCAATAAAGCAGCAGAGGATGGCATGTCAGCACAGCAGAAATATGTCTTCAGCAAGGTACAGCACTATAAGTGCATGGCTCCTTAGGTTCATATGTGTATAACAGACTAACAAGGACAATGGCAGCATTCAGTATACTTGTGCATCCCTAATCTGTGAACAGGTCTGCTACCCTTGTTAAGTGTCAACAGGGTTTTGGGAACTCATGTATCTACAAGTTGTGGTGACAGAGATGACCCATCTACAAATATCCTGTGTCCAGTACAAAACATTCCCCAACACCCATATGATTGTCATATTCTGCATCCCATTTTGTAACCTGCATATGCAGTGTCACACCATATTTCTGCTTCACATGCATGGCGGGCCTGTTTCATGTACGGCGTACTGTCTGTGTTATGTACCTGTCTCTCCAGCATGTACTATGTATACCACAGTGATGTTGTAGGCGTGTAGAGCAGGTGAGACATGTGTTAGTCCTGTCATGGATATGCGGGATGTACACAGTGGGATCCGACACATCCCTGTATGGAGCCATACACATCCCCTATATAGCATTTAGGAGACAGACTGCATATGTACTGTTGTGACACAGATTCCATAGGACATGATATCTATGCTGTGTATTGGTGTACCATGGAACTTGTGTGGTTGCTACAGTTGTATGATATACCTGTGTAGTGAGATAGCAAGGGTGCCATTGCATAAAATGATAGCGGTGATGACTGCCACATTCAGTATAGCAGTGACAGTCTGGGATTTACATCCCTAACCTGTCAGTGAAGGTTGCACAACAGTGAATGCATCCCTACATCTTACCAAACAGTGAGAGTCAAAGGCTACATTA
Source organism: Protopterus annectens (assembly GCF_019279795.1). Classification (NCBI taxonomy): domain Eukaryota; kingdom Metazoa; phylum Chordata; order Ceratodontiformes; family Protopteridae; genus Protopterus; species Protopterus annectens. Next base: position 328,147,260 of record NC_056735.1, read on the forward strand.
CTCTCTGTGTCCATAACTCCATGTGTAATGGTTCACCTGTGTGTGGTGTGCAGACACTACAATATTTTGCAGGGGAGGATGATTTCCCACAGGATAGCATTATGCAGTCATTGGCAGTTAATCTTTGTCAGTGGCTCAAAGTACAACTGACTGTGTCTTAGGCCATCTTGGATAACTTTTGGTTCTGTATGGGAGTCTGTGACCATTCCCAACATGCAATCACCTGCTAATGTATTCAGTCAGAGGTCACTGGCAGTGGCTGCGACTACAGAGAGGAAATAGGTAGACAGGGTGTGCCAATAATGGAGGATGGTGAACCCCACTGGTGATTGGCACTATTGCAGTGCAGGTCTCCCAGTGCTATCTTCCCAGAGTATGACTATGAGACACTTGTCTAATGACCAGCTAACATAGCACTCTGTACACTGTGTACAGTTTCCAGCAAGACCTGCTGGCCTAATAGTGTCATACACCTTGTCAGGCCATACTTGGTGGAGTGAGACTTATGTCCAACATCCATTGCATAGTGTAATAGTCAATGGGCTACACCAGTTACAGTCAGTAGGCATGACCTGGCCTTGAGCAAAAGTAACAGTGTTTGGTCCAGTGTCACTAGGTGTATGACAGTGTCACTGCTCGTATCCATGTTAACTGCTATCATGGCATTTCTGGTGACATGGTTCAGAGATCTACGAACACCACTTGGCACTGCATGCTACTTGCTCTCTGTGCAAGTAAGTGTTGCAGTTACTCCCAGCATGTTGCAGGAAGAGAGTCATGCAAGGTGTCTGTACAGAGCACAGAGAAACACTTTAGGAAAGTGTAATATGTACACACTGTGTTGCTTAGTCATGCTGCAGCTCACTTGCCCAAAGGATGGTCCAGGTCCTTACCTACAATGACCTCCATCAGTGCCGTGACATATCCACATGGGGAACCAACATAGTGCATCATGTGTTTACCAATATGGGTGGCCAGTATAGCCCTCCAAATGTGAGGTCCTCCCTGGTGTAATCTGGCCACAGATCAGTCTCCTTAGAACTACCAGCACATACCCCCCCACAAACAATACAGACATGTATGTCAAGACAGCCATTTATTATCTCCTTTGGGATGGTTGACATAGTGTGACTGCACCTCCTCCTTTAGATGGGATAGGCAAGTATGCAGTTCTCTACACCCATGCATTATATCAACATCATTACAATGGCATGAACTCAGCTGTACGTGACAGGAGGGACACATGCTCATCATGGCTCAGCAAACCTGACTGGTGGACAACTGCCATTAGCAGGCTGTACAATAACAGGTGGACAATGCTGTGTGACAGTTGGGATGAGGATGCCCCACCATACCTGGAAGCACGACCTCCTCAGCTAAAAGAAGCACATAATGTTACTGTAATGTTGAGTTGACCCAGTAAGTGACAAAAGTAGCCTCCCACATAAGGCAGAACCAGAACGCGCAGTGTAGTTACATGTGTGTCCTCAAAGGACAGGCCCAGGTTGTCAGTGACCTCATACGTAATGATGCCGCGTATGATGGGTCTGGACTCATACCTAACCTGTACACCCACACTGTCTGTGTCAACTACACTCCCTTGTCTGCACCACATGTGACACATGACATTCCTACAACCTGTCCCATAATGTCCATATTTACAGAGCAGTTTATAACTAGCCTCTCATTGAAAGATACACAGCACATATTGCACATGCTAACATTCCAGGCTGCATCCCACATGTGATCTAATAAGGATTACTAACACCAATGGGACACCCTTGCAATCATGCAAACACTACTGGCTGCACAACAGCTGACTGGACAACAGCAACTGTTATACCCTTGCACAGAGTTGGTACATCCACTGACCGACATAACTATACACCTCTTTGTCTGAGTATACATGTCTGTATGCCCATAGGGGTGATCCTCATGGAGCTGATCAGCACATATATATGTGTTCTACATACAGTTGACTGTACACAATTTGGATGTGTGACAGAGGGAGCATGACTGTTACATGTGGTGGACATGTCCAAGGCAGTCATCATGGACCTAGGTGAGGGTACATCAGGGCATACAACCCCCCTAGACTCAGCCAAGCCATCTGACTATATTCCCTGTTTAGGCAACATTTGCAAAACACCCACTTAGACATCCACGATACTATCATTGTAGGGTCACTAAGTGGCCCATTGGTAGCACACATATGCAACATAGGGACATCCGCTTCCAATAGCTGACCTGTCAGCAGCAGTGCTTAACAGGGAGCAGTCCCAGGTCCTCTACTGCTTGGAATCCATTCAACCACAATACATGTAACTAACTAACTGTGGCTAACAGTGTTGGATGATGCCTGAAAATTGTGAGCACTCATACAGCCCCTGTGGTATGTCATTATCCTACAAGAGGGTATTGTGAATACATGCCTGTTAACATACCAATGGCCATAAACTCCATGCAAATATATATGTAGTATCATTCCCATCAGTTAGACCTATGTACCTGCTAAGTAGCACATCAGTCTCAACATGTGATGTACATACTCAGGGGTGAACAAACTGGGCACACAGACCTGGCCACACAGGTTTGCACCAAATGTGCCTCAGATTACCATGCCTCTACACTGGTATGACAGGAATCATATGGCATAGCTGAGGCCACAGTCAACTATAAGTGACATACTCCTAACCTCCAAGTACTATTCCCTCAGCATGTCAATATCTGAGTGCAATGGCCATTTGGTGATGTACCTGTCCAAGCAGTACTGGCAATTGCACATAACAGTATGGTCCCTCACAAGGTCACTTCATGTCTTCAGTATGTGTTCAATGGGAATAGTCTGCAATGAGTGTCATTGTCAACTGTGGCATATCGACTACTCAAAGGTGATCTGTGCCTTGCATATGGGGAAATGTGTGACCCTGCTTGATTGCATATGCTGTCTATCTGTAGGAGGCATAGTAGATGGATAACCCATTGTAAGGACATTAACCTCATATGTGATGGTACTACATACTTGTGGGAGAGATTTGTCTAGCACACTTAAACACACCCTTGAAACAGAATCATGTCTAATAGCATACAGAGCACCTCAGTGCACCTCACCACATGCCATCTGTATGACTGGCTGGCAACCATTATCTCAACACAGGGCATCTGCCTGTATCCCTCTTGGACTGGGGAAATATGTGCTGATCCTGTAACTATAGGTATAAAGATGTTTATGATTGTGAAGGCTGTATGGCCATTATGCCAGTGAAGTTCAAATGTCCTATGGTTTCATAACATGATGTAAAATGCTCTAACAGGCTCACACACAACCATGGCTACATGGAGGCTAGCACCTCTTCCAATCACTGCATACAGGATATGCCAAGGCACACATATAGTGCAAGTTGGCTGTATGTAGATGAGATCACTTACCTATGTCATGGTACACACTACAGATCACAGTATGTGATGCCCGCAACACATCTCATGTCTGCTAGTACTATCAGTTCAGGACATATTATGCTTGATGACATCAGCAGGCCTTGTTGTGGTCAGTTCTTTGGGGAGCCACATCACATGCTACAAATAAAATACTGCAAAATCCTATCTATTTAATTGTTACCAAGATGATTGTATTTATGACATGGAGACACACACATGCATCAAGTAGCCTGGAGTGTGATTAGAATCTGTACCTACCTAGCCTTACACACTATAGTATTTGTAGTACATACCACAGCTTATGTCTTGATGCTACACTGTCAACTGGTAGTCTTAAGGTGGATGACATCATCAGGTCTTGTAGAAGAGGGCTGTGTGGAAGCCAGCAGCAAGTTACAGGGCCAAAACGTGCATAACAATTGCAAGTGGATAGCGTATGAGGGCATGGCAGTTTGCAGGGATGCACACACATGCACAAACACATGCACCAAGTAGTGTGGAGTGAGATTAGAACCCCTACCTATCTAGTCTTACACACTATAAATCACAATATTTATCATGCACACCACAGCTTACGTCTTGATACTACAGTGTCAGCTGGTAGTCTTAAGGTGGATGACATCATCAGGTCATGTAGAAGAGGGCAATGTGGAAGCCAGCAGCAAATTACAGGGCCAAAAAGTGTATAACCATTGCAGGTGGATAGCCCATGAGGGCATAGCAGTTGTTCTGCAGGGGGATACACACACACACACACACACACACACACACACACACACACACACAAACAGATGCACATCAAGTAGCCTGGAGTTAGATTAGAACCCCCTCCCTATCTAGTTTTATTCACTATAGATCACAGTACTTATTGCATGCACCACAGGTTGAGTTTGTTGTATATGTGATTGCGGGCACAGTACTTGTGCATTACACAAACTAGTCTTGTGTTGAACACCATCTGTGGTCTGCAGAGTGATATTGCTTCATACTGTTATCTGCATCTAGTATCCTAGCAGTGGGATAACTGATATTATCCTAGCTATGTGTGCATCTGCATCTAGTATCCTAGCAGTGGGATAACTGTTATTATCCTAGCTATGTGTGCACATTTACCAGTATGGCCATATGTGGCTGCGTGCAGTTAGATAAACTTGTGGGCAGGAACAATGTACCCTGTCCATGCTTGCATTGACAACATTATATATTACACCACCTGCTTGCATCTCTCTATGTGGTGGCATCCAGCAGGCACAGGGGTCTGTAGGTAATTGGGTTATGTACTGTTGTGCCCTTAGTTTGAATCTTTTGAGCAACAGTATGGATGTGTGATAGTGCAAATTTACTCTTTGGCCCTCTTCAAAGGAAACCTTGATGACTGGATGGGAGAAAGGAAATTTACCCCGTGGATCACGTCAGTTGCCCTGCTAGACAGGGGTCCAGGGAAGTAAACAGTGTGGGAAGAAATAGCCAGGGAATTGTTATGGCTAGGCTTGTATAGGCCCTAGGGTCGATAGCCTAGTACCAACCTATGAATCTATGAACCTATGAACTATTATTAGGGTATGTAGGACAATACAGACATCCACACACATATTTATGTAATTAACAGGGATGTATATATAAATGTAGCACTGTGTTTATGATATGTATACGTGTTATGTAGATATATGGGGAGAGTCTATCATTGTGATATATTTAACTATATATATATCAATATATATATCTATTTGACACTACATAGCAATAGATATACTATGTATGTGAGAGAGACAGATAGTGACAGATGGATATGTATACATATATGTCTGTATGTATGCATAACAAGTCAGTCTGACAACAGGGCAACAGAACTGCACTCATTTTTAACTAAGTGTTTGGGCATGCCCAATGTGACTGTCAGTACTTATAAAGGGACTCCAGGCCACACCTACCTGCACTCCAGTCCAGGACTTTGTGTGTTACAGACTATACCTCTCAACTGTCCAGAGTTTCACAGACTGTCCAGAGTTTTGTCTCATAGTTTTGGCCTGTTCCTCATAAAATTTGTGGTTTTCTGGCAAATCACTTGGATGAACTTAAGGCTGAAGTCACTAAATAGTAACATACATTTGAGTTTCTGACTTCAAATCCTTCAGAAAAAAAGTCTTTTGAAACAAACCCTGTTATTTTAGCAACTGTTTAATTTTACGAGAGCAGTATTTAACATATACCCCTATTTGTGGGCCTTTGTCCCCCCATTTTGTCAGGCTTTGAACCGATGTCTTGCACTAAGAGGTCGAGAGGTATGTTAAAGACCAAGACAAAAACTCAATAAAAAACAATGTCCAATGAATACAGCAAGCATGTCTGGACACAAAAACTCCCTGTAGACAAGCAGCTAAAATTCAAAACTTTTATTGTGTGAGCGCTTTCGCAGAGGTCAATACCCCCACTTCTTAAGACAACTTACTAACATTGCTTCCAACCTTATATGTATTTATAAAGTATCCTTAATTGTTTAATTGTCAATTAGCTGCTACTAAAAACCTTAAAGTAAAAACCTGTCGGTGCACTACTAAAATATATATAGGCACCTCAAATGCCTTATTAAAACAGTAAACATCATGTAAAAAACGCATTATAAATATGAATACAATTTATAAAAAACATATATTAAATATAAATGCATACAACATATTAACTAACTAACAACTACTTATTTATTTGTTCTTTATAGCTTAACAAAGCTCATCCATTATCTTGCCTAATGCTTTTAATTTAAGAATACTTTTGATGGACATATATTCATTTAGTTCAGGGGGCGAATAAGCTAAAGTTCTTATTTGCCAGAAAGTTTCCTGTTCTTCCAAGATGAGCTGCCAAGGCCCCCCTCTTGGATCAAGTGAAATTTGTTGTAACACTGAATAAGTAAATTTATGATCTGGGTATTCCAAAACATGCTTTGCTAAGGTGTTATTAGTATCCCCTTTGAGAATACTATATTGGTGTTCGTATATTCTTTGCTTAAACTTTCTTTCTGTCTTCCCAATATAGAAAGACGTACACGAATCACACATACCAACATATATAACACCTTTTGATTCACAATTGAATCTCCCATTTAGAATATATGATTTATCCCTTATCTTAATGGAGCTCCCTATGTTGATAAACGTACAGTATGAGCATGCTCCGCATTCCCTCATTCTTAGTAAGTTAAGTTGAGTGTCCTTCATACTTCTGATGTTTTTCCTCTCCACTATACTTTTTAGGTTAAGGCCCCTTCTGTAAGTAAACTTTGGTCATGTACCTAATGTTTTACTGATCATATGGTCCTCTGATATAATGACCCAATTCTTAATAAAACTTTCCTTAATCTCTCTTAAATCAATGGAGAAGATGGATAAAAAGTTTGAGGTGAAGTTATTATTCTCACTCGATTGACCCCTATTGCTCCTGTTTTCTTGGGATTGTGTATCAATACCATTAGAATCTACCTTATTGTAAACAAGAGGCCTGAAATGTCCAGTTTCCCTTTTGTCTTGAACTTCCAGAATGATGTCTGTCACCAGGCTATAAGGATAGCCTCTCTTAAGAAACATATTTCTTAATGTTTCACATTCCTCTAAAAAATCTCCATCGTCGGACACCATCCTAGCTGCCCTTACCAATTGACCTTTAATCACAACTTTCTTTTGGTGGTAAGGGTGGCAAATGGAAAAATGTAAAAGGGCATTAGAATGTGTGGGTTTTCTGTAAATTGTGGTTTTATATTGACTCATGCTCCTGTCCTTTGTTATTCTTACATCCAGGTATGTAATGGTATCAACACCAATATTGTAAGTAAACTCTAAAAAATCAGTCATAGTAGCAATGTCAGTAATAAAAGTATCTATAAGCTCCAAGTCCCCTTTCCATATCAAACACATGTCATCTTGATAATGGGTGTACCAAAGGACATTTTGTTGGAACATTGTGTTCTTAAACAAACAAGAACGTTCCCAATGGGCCATAACACTGTTAGCAAAACTGGCCCCAAACGGAGACCCCATGGCCACCCCTGTGTTTTGTAAAAAATTTTTTTTATTATTAAACATGATGTAATTGTTTGATAACACAATATCAAGTAACGTCTCCACTATGTACACTTTATTGTCCTCTACTTTATGATGGAGCATAAATTCCCTTATCCATGTGATTCCTAAAGTCTGGGGAATAACCGTATATAAATCTTTTACGTCTATAACAACAAATATATATTTGTAATTAAACTCCAACTTATTAATATTTTCCAGGAAGCTCCAAGAATCCCTACATATTTGTTGCTCCTTACTTAATAGTGGTTTTAGAATAGTATCTATAAATGTGGCACATGCGTAAGTTATCGAACCTCTACCATCCACTATAGGCCTGAACGGAGGGTCCACTAGGCTTTTATGTAGCTTTGGTGTGCCAAAGATAATGGGGATCCTAGGAGCCGGCATGGACAAATATTGGAAGGTATCAATGTCAATAGAACCTTCCATGAACAGGTCATCTAGAATTCCTCTAATTCTTTTATAGGCAGTGTTAACTTCATTAAGACTCACAGCGGTGTAGGTATCAGAGCTCAAATACTGATGCATTCGTCTTTCGTATTCCGTTTGGTCCATAAAGACCAACCCAGCCCCTTTGTCTGGATTCATAACTCTAATATTGCAATAATTTAACAATTTGATGAAATCCATTTCTTCCTTACTAATATTAGTTATATCTAGTTTTTTAGGTTTCACATCCAGTAGTGTTCTTAAATCAATTTCACACATTTTCTCAAAAATGTTTAAAGTAACATGTAGGGGGGGGTAAAGACACTAGATACCCTAAGTGAGTTAGTTAACGAAGAATTGACTCCCATTAACACAGCCAAGTTCAATTTATGAACGTACATTTTTAAATCAACTATAGTTTTCACAACATCACCCCTTCAATCAGGGACAAAGGACAAGCCATTTGCAAAAAAATCAGTCATACTCTGTTCTATGTTAAGAAGAGTATAATTAAAAATTATGAAATCACCCTGTGAACTTAGAAGGATATTTGGTCTTTCTAGTTCACTTGCTGTTATCTCCTCCTCTGGGTCTTGAGATTTTTCCTCTGACGTTGGTTCTTGCTGCTTCCCGAGTGGTTATGTCCTAGTCCATTGCCCCTCCGAAAGCCCTGGTCATTATTGACATCATTTTGATCATCATTGTTATTGTTCACCCTGTCATAATAAGGACCCTGTCCTTGGGTGTTGTTATTTCTGATTCTCTCACTACGGCATGGTAATGGAGACTGCGAATGCTGGTTGTGACCCCTTAGATCATTACTTTCTGTTGCTAAATCAGTCCCATGGTTAAGTAAACCCTGGGGTATGTTCGTATTAGATACTATTGGTGGTGGGGGATAAGCCTTCTTGTTGGCATATTCTTTAATGTCCCTGTCAATTTTCTTTTTCTTATTGCTTAGTAGCTTATTCATTGTGGCATCAATACTAGTGAATATCCCGGCATAATCATATTTGTACTTGCTAAAGTCACTATCACCACATATAGCAAGTTCAGATTTGAGGTTATTTATTTCCCCATTATAGAAATTGCTTAAAGCATGCAAAAACTCAAAGCTCTGTTTATCGAACAGGGCTAAAAGTTCTTGGTGAAAAACAGAATTTTCAATTAACCCAACAGGGTACCTCCATTGTCGTAGCCCCTTAGGGACAATCTTTTTTAGTATACATTCATGAAAATATGCCATTTCCAGATGTAGTTTACAGCATTTAAATAACTTCTGATCAAAATCAGTAAGAAGTTCGGCTATGTTACTCACCGTCACATTATTTTCATCACCCTCTTCATTGGTCTCTACGTTAATAAAAAAAATCCTTATTTTTAAGAAAGTTCGACTTTGAGGGAACACCACCATTGGAAAGTATCTGTTGTGAACATGCATTCGTTGGCATAGTCGTAGCTGCAGAGCCTGCATTGCTTAGTCTTTGCTGGATATGTGCATTTCCGGTAGGTGTACCATAAGCCATTCTTCCTTGGCCGTCATTAACAGATGGAACAAAAGGTTCAGATTCCGGGTTCAACATCAGTGGACTCCCATGGATCCTAACTTCCTGGTCGAACTTCTGTGAAAGAGCATCAACTCTTCCTAAAAGAACATTAACTAAGACAGTCAAATTCCCAATGGCGTTCGCTTCTTGGGAAGTAGTGCCAGGAACGTCAGTACTACCATTTGGCTGAGAAAATAAAGGTTGAGAGCTGTTTCCAATTTCGCTTGCCATAAAGTTAAACTCCAAGACAAAAACTCAACAAAAAAACAATGAGCTTTGTGATATGTTAAGCTATAAAGAACAAATAAATAAGTAGTCATTAGTTAATTAATATGTTGTATGCATTTATATTTAATATTTAATATATGTTTTTTATAAATTATATTCATATTTGTAATGTGTTTTTTACATGATGTTTACTGTTTTAATAAGGCATTTGAAGTGCCTATAGCTATTTCAGTAGTGCACCAACAGGTTTTTACTTTAAGGTTTTTAGTAGCAGCTAATTGACAATTAAACAATTAAGGATGCTTTATAAATACATATAAGGTTGGAAGCAATGTTAGTAAGTTGTCTGAAAAAGTGGGTGTATTGACCTCTGTGAAAGCACTCAAACAATAAAAGTTTTGAATTTTAGCTGCTTGTCTACAGGGAGTTTTTGTGTCCAGACACGCTTGCTGTATTCATTAGGTATGTTAAAGACATTGGCATCTGTCCCTGTCACTCAAAATGTTCACGGCATTCTCCACCTCTCTGCTGTACTTAATATGTGACTGAGGTTCATAATGTTACACCACACACAGACTGACAGTCTGTGAAAACACCAACATAATAATACCTCACATACAAAAGATGTACCTACTTCAAAACTAGAAGCATCAACACCATCACCCATGCTAACTTCCCTAGGCAACTGAGCCACACAGGTTGCCGGAGTGGAGTCATTCATCACACAATCAATAGCATGAATATGTACATTGTTATTCCTGTGTTACATGTGCCTTACAATGTGTGATTGAGTTCTATGTTACAGCCCTGAGATTGTTTGGTCTGCTGATATACCACTGCTGACTTTTACTGTTAAAGCAGTTATACAGGGACACTGCTGTGTTGGGGGTGGGGGAACAACAGCACATGATCTGCTGAGATAGACAGTAGTCCATATATCATGTGACTCCACTGTTAAATGTCTCCCTTGACTAATGTAGTGTATATTCCAACCATGAGGCCTAGTGATTATTAGGGAACACATACTATTGGACCGGGTATCTGTAGTCCCATGTGGATGTTACTTCTGTCCACATTGCCCACTATATATCCTTGCATAAATGCAGCAGATCCATTCATATGATACCATATTATAGTAATCCTTACAAGTAGTGTGTTCATAGGTTCATAGATTAGTACTAGGCTAACTGCCTTTGCGAGCCATTTTAAGCCTAGCCAATTATCCCTTTTGAGACTCCAACCCTGCAACTTGTGTTTGTAAGGCAAACACCTTAACCATTAGGCCACCCTCCCAACCCCAATAAATTCCCACTGTCAGTCTCGAACCCAGGACCTTGGTAACATTAGTCTGTATGACCTACCACTAAGCCATGCTTGCCTTAATGTGTAGGTTAGAGACTTACCTTGTGAATGCACAAGTTGACAAGGCTGTAGTTCAGGGCTAACTGTGTGATGCAAGCAGTACACATGGCATACTGGGCATGCCTACATCTGCCTACAGGGATATCATCAGGGGGTTCTTCCTCCAAGTCCTCCTGTGACTGTGGCTGTGGTGATCTGGGCACTGGCAGGGAGCTGTGTAACCCTTCCCTTTGCTCATCCTGCTGCAGCTGTTTCCGCAGGATCACACTGTGCAGTGTGGCACACACTGTGAATATCTGTGCACATGTGGTTGGAGTGTACTACAGGGCTCCACCAGATATATCAAAGCACCAGAACCGTGACTTCAGAGGCCCAAACGCATGCTCTATGATGTTCCTAGTTTGCGTATTTGCTCATTATAGCATTCTTCCGTGGGTGTGTGGGTGTTTCTGATGGGTGTCATCATCCACAGTTCCAGTGCATAGCCAGCATCCCCCAGTAAATGGCCATGTGGGCTGTAGCCCCTAGCAAACATCTGGTACAGCTGTGATGCATGCCAGATATGGGAGTCATGATAACTACTAGGGCTACCAGCACACACATTCATGATAATGCCCAGAGCATTGCACATGACATGGCAGTAGATGGAGTGGTACTCCTTGCGGATGATGTAGAGTCTACCCTCCTCACTGAGTGGTGGCTTGATATGTACATGAGTGCAATCTATGGCATCCAGTATCTCAGGGTAGTGTGCTACACAGTAGAAGTGTTGCATATTGCTGGCCCTCACCTTAGGGGTGAGGTGAAAAGAAATGTCCTCACTGGCATGTGGTAGCATGGCATCCAGGAACTGGTGGAGTACCCTGGAAGCAGATGCCTGTACGACCCACATTATGTCCCTTGTTGATCTTTGGAAAGTACCTGTAGCTAGTATCCCTAAGGGCTGCACATACCTTTATTTCCACTGGGATGAGTTCCCCTCTGCTGGCTCTGGGTCTAAGTTGAGGTTGGCAGAGCTCAGTGAGTTCTTGTAGTATGTCCCTGTCCACCCTGTAGTGCTCTACAATCTCCTGCTCATGTAGCTCCTGGAAGGTTATCCTGGGCATAAACACTCTTCTCTTTCTCTGTCTATGCCTATTGTCAGCAGCAACAGCAGTACTGACTTCAGCATCTAGCACATACAGATGTAGCAGACCTGCAGCAACCTCTAGAATTCTCTCAGTTAAAATTCCCAAGTCTGTACTCCACTGGTGCAGAGTATGGGGAAAATCAGATTGTAGGGTGTATGCATACTTTATAGTGCTCTACTGTAGGTGAAAACTGTGCGATTGGCTAACTATGATGCATTCCACCTGCCTACTATATCATTAACGTTATTTAACTGCCCTTGTTTAAGTTAAACAAATGTCAAGACTAATTAATATGTCACTAGCTTTTAGATAAAATCAGCACTGTGGCACACCACACAAACATGCGCCCTGTACGTAAACAAAACTTAGCAGTCAGTGTACGCACACCCCAGACTTCCATGCTCAACATGGTGGCGTGCCACGCAACATGCTGAAACATGCTCCCCTTAGCTAAACAAAGCTTAGAAGTGAGTGCACACACCCCCATGGAAGGACACACTCAGCACACCAGTGCACCATGCAAACAGGTGTAGCTAAGGTGAAATAAGCTTAGAAGTCATTGGAGACACCCTCCCGTGATGTTAGCTACCTTCTCTGTAAACACCAACATGGTTCTCTGCCTACACGAAGGGGGTATGCAGACATGATTACCCCTTTGTGCTGTTCAGTAACTCCACCTCATTTGCATAGGGATCCATGCTCACAGTCTGGAAATATATGCTTCAAAGCCCTACCACATTAGCAACCGCACCAATGCTCCATGGCAGATACTCCACACAGGGTTCTGTAATACATTTCTGTCACATAATATTAATTTTGTTTTTTCCATTTTTTTTTTTTATAAAGCATGTTTGTGCACTGTGGTGCATCACACAAACATGCTCAGATTATTAAAAAAATAAAATTAATTTAACTTAATTCCTTTAATTTTTCAGACACACAGAGGATAGTTTCACTCGTATCTGTATGTGGTATGCCATTTCTGTCCATCTACCTACATTTTTACAGCCCCTTTTGTCTGTCTATATTTCTGTACATGGAATTTTTCCATGTACACTGCAGACACAAACATGCAATCTGCAGAGCTGCCTATCTGCTTGTTGGATCACTCTACCTGCCTCATTTGCATGAGATTCACCTGCTTATGAGGTGATTTGCAAGCCATGGAAGTTTTTGTGTTGGCAAGTGCATGTGCACCGCTCAACAATGCTTACTGAATCTAAAATTGTCCATGCCTGTGTAAGCAGCGGTGTGTGATGCCTACACAGTAAAAAAAACATGTAGGCTTTATTAAAGTCCCCCCAATAACTATATTACAAAAAGTAAAAGTCTAGGTAGCTGATGCACATGTTTGTACACTATTTTTATGGGTGCACATCAGGCTTCTCCCCTCTCTTTTATACTTTATTTATTTTTAACTCACACCAAATCCAGTTTTAAACATTATACAAGATGATATTCTCATATCTCCAAGATCAATAAAAGATATTTAGATTACATTTTTATGTCACTCTGTTGATTTTATCTTAACAATATCTTCATTTGATTCTTCTCTAAATTGTTTTTTTAAACAGAGCTAAATGGTTCTGGTTTATCATTAGACATAAGTTTAACCCTTCTAAGCTAACCATTTTGCTTCTTTCTAATCAAAGTTCAGTATCTACTCAGCCAACAGTGGTTCATCAGTTTATATTTCTAAACTGGCAAAACTATTTAGCCCTAGTTATATGACAGCTATTTATAGCAAGAGAGTTTTTGATCATATTTATCAATGAAGCATGTATTTTTGGCTCAGAGGCAAAGATCCAGTTTACCAAGTTCAATTAGCAGCCCTGGCACTGAAGGATAAAAGCAGATAAGAGGACGGGGGAATGGAAAATAGCCTGCTCACCTCTACTGAGGGATGATGGGGGTTGTGACATCCAGTCAATATCCTATTAGACTGCCAACAATAATGTGATCTCCCCAACTTTAAACCCAGATCAGTAATTAAGGCACCTCAATCGTCAGTACTGACTCCAGTGTGGGAGCATCACAGAAAACACCAGAACACAGACCACACAAGAGTAAAATTCCACAACTTCCCTTGAGAGCACAACAGGAACACTTTCTATTTTGCTGGGACTGGACTATATACCGTTGTCCACCCCAAAAGTAATCCCTTATCATATACTTCAGAGCAATGTGTTCTAGTTTAAGACCTCTGACTCACTCACACTCAAATTAAATTGAAATCTCACACACTCAAACACTTATGGGAAGCCTGACACAGATTTCCAGTTGTGTCCCCTCCCCAGTACAAATGGTGACACTGCCACCAGAGTCAGACAGGTCTACACACCCTTCAAAGGGTGATCAATTATTACAAACTAAATATCAAATTAAATGATAGCTGTGACCAGAAGCAGACAGGCATTCGAGGTAACCTGGGGAGTATCAAACAGGTATAAGCCATCTTTAATCTCTAAAGAACACACTGATTGTCAAGCCACAATGTAAAGTATTGAAAAACATTTAATAAGTAAAATGATTACAAGAATGTAAATCAATAACTTTCAATAAACACCAGAATTCAATCACCAGAAATACAAAATTAAATTGTAGGATAGAAGTCCATTATCTTAGGAAAAAACTGTATCTAAATAACTAAACTTTCCTAATCTAACTACAGAATACTGTGCCTCATCTAATCCAAAACAGAACAGCAAGGTAAGGGCAGGCTTACAGTTTTGGTGAGTCCTTTTTCCAGGTATCTTCTGCACAGCAAGTCTTTACTAACTGCTCAGCTTAACAGTCTCAACTGTCTTATTTTAAAAATAACAGTCACCTGTTTGAAAAAGTTGTGGTTCCTGTCAATCAGCTGTTCAAATAATCACATAGCAACCAGGAACATTCTAATGACATCATCTATTGTTCAGCTGAATCTCCACAAACAGTTTGTACTTTAGAATCTCCCTCACAAACAAGTGTAATTAGAACTGTATCAAAACAATGACAGATTCTTTAAACATTTTATATAAACAGGGAGGTACTCAACATTTTAAAAAACTTATTTACATTTTCACAATTAGACATGCTGGTATACAGTACAGTTAATCTGAGAATATACACAAATCAACTGCCAGACATGCTAACACAGATGACAGTGTTTTCACTTTAGTCACAGGGGCTGCGTGCACTCAGATGTGCACTCTCTCTGGTGGAGACTGGAGTGACTAATGCTTGTGCTGAATGGGTATATGGAAGCACTGTCCCTTGCAGAAGTAAGTAGACCTCCTCTGCCATCGACCTAGTGCACACCTCCCTGATCCTCCAGAAAATGGGAAAACTTTGAACCCACCCTGATGGCTCCCTGGAGGATGATCCCTCTCAGATGGCTCTTACCCAGAGAAGGGAACAAATGAGCTGAGAAGCTGAGAAAGAAAGTGTCTGATGGTTGATAGGCATATGAGGTCAAAAAGCATGACAACAACAACAACAACAAAAAATAATTTTTCACCAATAGTAAAGCTTAAAACTTTGAAGGGTCAATTTTCTTAAAATATTTACCAGTTTAGACCTTTTTCTTCAAAATTCTCTTACTCCCCCAACATTTTCTTGATATAGTAACAGCAGAAGGAGTTGTATATGGCAAGGAGGGAGTTCCGCGATGAGTGCTATGAGTATCAATGATTGCTGCTTCTGAAAAAATGGGATATAATGTGGATGAACCAAAGCTTCAATTTATATACTGTTGTAGATTAACTACTACTTTTGGACTGTAATCTTAGATTACATTTGTTTAAAACTATTTAACTGCATATGGAAAATCCATCCATCAAACTTTATGAGAGCCCTGGACAAGACAACACTAAAGACTCCAGTTTTAACTCAATAGAATATACGAAACTCACATAACTTTGCTTTTATTCCTTTCCTTACTGAATTATTCCTCTATACATTTGACATCTGTATGTTCTTCTAAATGGCAGTCAAATAAATCTTCTTTCTCTAAGTAACGGTACTCTGCATGAAGCTAAAATGTATGTTGCATTAGCAACACAATCTGATTTATTTATAAATATAGCTAGGAAAATAATTCAGTTTTTCAATCCTTTTTATCATCCCATCTGTTTTCTCAGTTACATTTTAATGGTAAGTTGCTCTTTAGCCACGTTTACTAATTTTCTAAGATTTCCCTGCTATGATTGCTATGATTACTGTTGTAGCAAAGTGGAGTAAATAACTTATACTTCTCTTTAATTTAGACAGATTTCTTTCCTTATAGACATTGTAAAATATTCACTCTAAATCTTTTGGAAATTGTTACAACATAAAGTTATACACAGGGATTAATGAATACCGGAAACTATGGGATGGACCTTTAACAACGTAGTCAAAGTGGTTCTTGATATTATATGTGGGGGATCTACCCAAGAATTCTTAAATGATGGAACAAAACTTTTCAGCTATTCAAACACATCACTGAATATGATGTCACTTTGAGTTTGACACTTGGCTTCTCTGTTTTCTTCCCACTGTCCTGTAACATATTTTGCTAGTATCATTACAAAGAATGTTGTATTATTGGAGCCAACTAGTTCTACCCAATGTTGAATTCCATTTATCTCACTAGTAGAGCTTTTTCTCAGAACATACCAGCTATGATGATATGTTTGATTACTTTTTTACAGTGGCAGCGCTTACTATGGATTAGGTAGTTAACCATATTTATATTGTCTATATTATAAGGAGATATACTGGTCAATGCTTTTTCCTTGTTGGGTTATATTGTATTATCTATATTTGATACAGCTTACATTTCATGTATAAGGATGAATATTGTTTATTATTGTTTGTTTTCTCTTTTAGATATTTCTGGATTTTGCATGCAATTTTCCAGGACTATGCTGTTTTTTTTCTCTTTTTTTGGTTTTGTTGACCATTCTTTAGTGCTAGTATATTTATAAATATGGAAAAACAGTAAAATTTATTATGAAAAATGTATCAACATTACAAGAGGAAGCAGTGAAGATGGGAAGAGATGCTAGGACAACAGCAGGGCTTGGTCAGAGGAGAACTTAAAGTAATAAACATTTCTTTTTTTTTTGAAAATCTTTTTATTTTATTATCTTATAGACAAACAATACAAACCACAGAAGAACACTGTACAAACATCAACAAAAACTATATACAACTATACATTGCCCATATCATTCACAATATATACAACAGATAATACATTAAGGAGATATAATACAAAAATGAAAAGTGTTTCAGGTTAAAAGACAATCAAAGAATACATTCCAAAAATTTTCAGAACAGAACTTGTGATTACCTTTATAAAAGAGATACTTTTGTGCCCTAATATGCCTAATTACCAATTCCTTTAGACCTTCCCATGTTAGTGCGGCTTGGCACTTCCAATGCAATGAGATATAATATTTGATAAATATGACAATTGAAATCATCACCTTGAGCTGAGCCTTAGCAAGTAATAAACATTTCAACCATGAAATACATGTGCAATAAAGAATCTGATGTCTCTTTTTTCTCCACATCAGATAGTTTGCAGATCCCTCTCAGCAGATTTCCCACTATTTTTGTGACCCTATAGATATTAAAATGTGAAATTAGTACAAGAGATACCTGTTTAAAAACAGCCCTAGTCTGCTATCTAGAAAAATTAACTGTAATGGCTTGATACGTCCTTTTTCTTTCTTACCCTTTCCATCACTTTCTCTCTCTCTCTCTGTGTCTCTCCATCTCTCACTGTGTCATTATTTTTATTGTTTCTTTCTGCCTTTTGTGATAATATTCTGACAACTATTATCACGTTTGCTGCTAAAGAATGTATAACCTTTCCTTTGATCCCTTGTTACATGATTCAGTGTTCCCATGTGAAATTTTCAGCTTGCAGGTTATATATAGCAACACTGACAACTACAACCTATGATGTGGCTGAATGAAAACCTTTTCCCACTTTATCTTCTAAAATAATCAGATGCAAGAGGGCCTTCACATTTTATTTGTGTCTCTTTTCTGTCAGGCTGTGAATGCAAACTTTTGAATGAAATCTTAAGTATACCTTGCCATTGTTTATAACAGTTTTATATTGGCTATTTCATATGCAAGCCAAAACATTGATTCACATTAATCAGGGACTGCTGGCAGCCTTGCCAACCTCGTCAAAAATACATTCGTCCATTAGAAATGTTGGTTTTCTGCTTAGCCATGCTGATTGAAAAATTCCAGTACCAATGACCATCAGTGGCCTATTACTCAGAGGCATGAATTTGAAGACAATAGTTGTTCCTCTGCACTGAATCATGTATTCCACAAAATTTTCCTGGGTTCTGTTACTTTAATCACATTATTCACATTATTATTCCCTTATTTTATGCCAGCTTTAAAACTGCAAGGTAATGAAAAAACATTGTGTACATCTTGAAACAATATACATAGACACGGGGCTGTAAGCATGTCTGGCAAACAATAAGGCTTCAATTTTTAATAAATGTATTTGCGATGATTCATTGTATAAATCCGCACCCACTGCCACCAATTTCTAAGAAATGGTAAGGAGCTGTGGTCTCATGATCTGCATTGCAGGCCTCCAAATAATATGCAAGGGGCAGTGGGCTTTAGGAGTATAGAGTAAATGTGCAATCCTCAGGTAACAGCCAGCATCAGCCGTAGCCATATAAGTTCTATACCGACCAGTTTCAGCACACAGTTATAACCACTGCTTCACAAAGGTATTACTCACCTTGGTCCCCACCCAATACCTTCCATGACTATCTTAGCAAAAGTAACTCAAACTTGCCAAGTTTACTTGGCTTACACACACACACACACACCCACACACACACACACACACACACACACACACACACACACACACACACACACACACACACACACACACAAAATAATTTCTAAGAGGGTTGTTGATATTCTCCACTACTAGTGCCCACACTACTACCAGCCAGCCCAAAATGACAATTAATGTTTACCATTAAAATAAGCCAACAGCTAAATATTAGTACTGAAGCAATACTTTTAATGTCACTCTCTTCAAAAGCTGGATGCCAAATGTTGAGATGTTTATAGGTCTAAAAGTGTAACTTTATACTAATAAATAAACAACCAGTCATAAACTTTCTTAAATTAAATGAATACACTCTTTACTTGAAATCAAATTAAGAAATGTACTTTGAAAGTTAAATATACAAGCAGTATACATTTGTACAATGGCATACAATATAAATGGGTTTTAATAGACAGGTGACATACAGAAAAATTATTTATAACAGCTCAGCTGGTCCTACCATTACCAGTAGCTAAAGAGTTTATTGAATTCTGTGCATCTCTGAATTCTCTGTCCAAACAGCAGTTGTATAGTTTCATAGGCAGATAAGTCTAAATTTGAACTTCTGTCCAACAGCTATAATCAGTTGTGTACATTTTGAAAGCAAATCAAAATCTGGCATTTAACAGCTGGGCCCTCCACTTAAAAAAGTCCTAGGTTCTATATTTCCTGTTTGGTTTTGATTTTAAATCTCAGTGGATACAACTGATGCTGGTACTGAGGGAAGACATAACGTGTTCATGGCCCAAAACAAAAGACTGTTCAGTCCATCACAAATATCCAAGTAATTATTCAGCTGAGCTTGAAGACTGCAAAGAGTAATGCTGTTCTGCTTTTTGCAATATGATAAAAACAACACTCACTTCCCACCTCTCATCTAAAGACATTCTCATTCAACATCTGCAGACTACTTTGTGCCAATGCTGCAAACTTGGCATCAGTTGCCTCAAAGATATCTATTGCACATAATCAGAGTTTTGTACATAAAACAATAAATATTTTATAAGACTATACTGCGTCAATTGAAGGTATCACATAAAAGGCTGCTGTTTTGCTTTTTAACAATAAATGATTACTTTTCACACATGCAGCTTCCTCTTTCCTCACTATTGCTCATCTGGTCGGGATAAAGCAGACAAACAGTTCTGGGCTCAGTTCAAGCAGCTTTATTACACACAAACACATCAGGAATGAGGCTTTGTAACTTAAACGGGTCTATATCAGTTCACCAAAACGGCTGAAGTTTGAACACCATATGTTCGAACTTCTAACCACAAAGTACAAAAACATCTAAGTCATAGAACAGCGATTTTTTTCCCAGGGAAAAAAAAAATCGCTGTTCCAAGCAACAAACACAAGCACACCAAAAAGGCAGCAATCCACACACAAACACTTAAAATCCTACATCTAACCCTACACTAAACTGTACATACACTACTATCTATCCACTTACCTTAACCCAAACCCTAACCCTAAGGTCCGTCAGTATCGCACACTCACCTGACCCGCACCCTAACCCTAATTCACCTATCCTGCCCTAACCCTAAAGTCTGTCACTATCGCACATCCACCTCACGCGTGCCCTAACTCTAACTCACCTAACTCGTGCCCTAACCCTAACGTCCACACAATCGCACACTTACCTGAACTCGACCCATAACTTCCCACCACAGTCCTGATAATCGTGAAGCCACAGAAATGGCCCACCAAATTATTTCCATGAGAAAGAATTCAGTGTTCTGCGGCTTTGCGATAATCAGTGTTCGACCTTCACAGTTCGAACCTCTGGTATTCGATCGTCAGCTGTTTCGATGAACTGATATAGACCCAACTTAAATAACCTTATAAACAGACTGACTACCACACTCATACATGTTAACACTCTGGCTGTTCTGTCAAAATGACACTGCTGCTGCCTGCATGTGCTCACTATTAATATGCATGTGCTACATCTGGAAATGCTTCTTAAAGGTACATACACACTCTCTGTTCTAAATCCTTCCACTTTGAGAAATACTTTGTACATCAAATGACAGTATTCAATAACATGTAATTATACAGGATCTTTTGACATGCAATTATACAGAACTAATTCTTTGACATGCAAACATACAAAATCAGACACATATAAAACAACCATTTCCAGGTTGCTGTGTATTTTACAGTAGGTCTAGAAATATGACCTGATCGTGTAACATAAAAGTCAGTACTGGATCTAGCAATGGGTACTGTCTTCAAGGAATGTTCAGCTTTATAGGTTAATAGGTTCATAGGTTCATACTAGGCTATCTGCCCTAGGGCATTTATAAGCCTAGCCAGAGTGTGTTTGGCTTTCGCCACCCATTTTAAATTAATTTTGCTATGCCCTTTTTCGAGGTTAATATACTGTGCCTCTGTCTAACAGTGACACAGAAGTGATACCCGGGGTAAACCTACGATCTCCCATCCACTCATCAAGATTCCTCTTGAAGAGAGTCAATTAGGGACTCTGCCTAACCTGGACTGGGATTTTATTCCAGAGTGAAGGGAGCCTCTGGGTTATGAATCTGTCCCTCCAGCATGTCCTATTTATTTCAGTGCTGAGGTTCAAGTCTTGATGGGATTTGGATTTTCTGAGGTGCAGCATGTCCATTAATTCCGGGTTGGACATGGCTTTATATGTCAGGCACAGATCGCCTCTGAGCAGGCAGTATGCCAATGAGTAGAGCTGGAGTTTCTTTAACCACGCAGCATATGGCATCTGTTTGAGCCCTTTGATCCTCTTGGTGAGGTACTTTTGGGGTCTTTCCAGTTGCTGCAGGTGTCTGGTAAGGTACATCCCAAAAGGGGCATTGTACTCAATTATGGGCCTGATGAGGGATGAGTAAAGAGGCACGATGACCTCCCCTAATCTAAATGTGAATCCCTTCATGATTAGGTGGGCTATATAAAATGTTTTTCTAACTACTTTGGCCACGTGGTTGTCAAATGAGAGATTGCTATCAACTTGGGTCCCCAGGTCCCTAATTACTTCTTTCATACTTAATGGATTACCACCTATGTGGTAATTTGTGGGCACTTTGTTTTTGCCAAAGGTGATGACTATACACTTTTTGGCGTTTAGCTTGAGGCCATGGCTCTGGCACCAGTTGTCTGTTTCTATGAGGCCCTTTTGGAGGATGCTTGTGTCGGCTGGAGAGTCGATTATGGTGCCCAGTTTGCAGTCATCTGCAAACTTGGTCAGCCACAGTCCTTCCGTGTTGGCCTGTACCTCCGAGAAATATATACCGAACAAGAGAGGTCCCAGGACTGAGCCTTGTGGGATGCCACTTGTAACTGGTTTGGAGTCTGACATGGCTCCAGCAATTCTAACCATGTGGGTTCTGTCCTTGAGCCAGTTTGCAACCCATCTAGTGACATAGGGGTTTATATTTAAGCTGGTGAGCTTATCCATAATGCCCGAGTGGGGTATTGTATCGAAGGCTTTTGTGAGGTCCAGGTAGGCTGTGTGGACCACCTTCCCCTCGTCAATGGCCTTGGTGACTGTTTTAAAGAAATCGACCAGGTTTAAGAGGCAGGATCTGCCCTTAACAAAGCTGAACTGGTTAGGATCCAGTGTCTGTAGGTCCCCAATATCTTTATTTATGAGGTCCATGATGATACTTTCCATAGCTTGGCAGACCAAGCTAGTCAGGCTTTTGGAGCGATAGTTTCCAGGATCTGTTGAGGCACCACCTTTGTGGAGAGGGACCACTGTTGCTGTACTCCACTCTTTGGGTACATATCCTGTAGTAAGGCTGAGATTGAACAGTAGTTTTATGTTTGGGTTTAGCTCTTCTTGGAGTTCATGTAGGACGTAGCCCGGGACACCGTCTGGTCCCATTGATGCTGTGTTTTTTGCTTTGGAGAGGGCGGCTCTTACCTGAGCATCTGAGATGTCAGGGGGGCAGCACTCTGCTGGGATAGATATTTGCCCTTTTGGTGGGGAGTGGGGGGGAGAAGTTTGCGCTGAACCTGTCAGCTAGGATGTTGGCAATGTCTGTGGGTTCGGTGTATTTTTTGTCATTTTGGACTAATTCTGAGCATATCTGGGAATTCCCACCCAGGTTCCTAACATAACTAAAGAAAGCCTTGTGATTATCCTTAGTGTCCTGTGCAATTGTTCTCTCTAAGCTGGCCTTAGACGATTTTATGAGTGCCCGTAGTTTTTTGCTAATACTGATCAGAGATGCCTTCCCTTTTTGGGATTTTGCTCTATCATGTAGTTGCTTCCTCCTTCTATTGTATAGTTTGTTTATGGCTGGGGTCCACCAGACAGGAAGTCTGCCTTTGGAGGATTGGGTCTTGGTTTTATTTGGGATTGCATGATCCATGCATTCCTGAAGGTGTTCATAGAATGAAGGAGTTCATAGAATGCGTTTATAAAGGATTCTGCGGTCTGGGCCGTATTTTCCACAGGCCTGAGGGCTTTGAAGGATTCCACCTCGGTTTAGAGGAAATTTGCTTTAGAGAAGTTTTTCACTGTGGTTTTCTGGGCAGGGGGTGGGGTCAGGATGTGAATATCCATAGGTTCATAGGTTTATACTAGGCTATCTGCCCTAAGGCATTTATAAGCCTAGCCCAAAGTTTTGTGGCTTACGCCACCCCTTATGTTAAAAAATATTGTGCCCATTAGTTTGTTTTGCCTCTGTCCAGCAGTGACACAGAGATGATTCCCGGGGTAAACCTACGATCTCCCATCCACCAGTCAAGATTTCTCTTGAACAGAGCCAGCGAGGTGCTCTGCCTCACATGGACAAGTGAGATTAGTTTATGGTCTGATCTTACCAGTGAGGGATACACTTCTGGTCAGAGAGCATAGAGTCCCCATGTTGGTGATGATCAGGTCCAGTATGTTTTCCCCTCTTGTGTGAGTGGTAACAAGTTGTTCCATAACATTTGAGTTTATAAATTCTAGGAACCTTTGGGCTAGGGTGTTGGAGCTAGAGTAATTCTCCCAGTCTATGTTTGGGTAGTTGAAGTCACCCAATATAATGGTGTTTGGAGAGACCTTCATATTTTCCAGTGTTCTCACGAAGGCCGAGTGGGGTTCCTGGGTTTGGGAGGATGGTCTGTAGCAGGCTATAAACTGGAAGGCAGTTTTACCCACTGTTAGTTGCACATGGATAGTCTCTGATGCTTCGTGCTGTGCCACCAACCTGGAGGTGTGGGTATCTTTGACGAATATTGATACTCCTCCTCCTTTTGTGGTTCGGTCCAAGTTTTGGGGACAAAAAGCATGGTATGAGGTATAACCTGGTAGTGCTGGGGTGCTCTCGGGAGCCTTGAACCAGATTTCTGTTACTGCACAGATATCGATGTTCTCCATGCTAAGGAGAGTTTCGAGTGCGTGCATTTTGAGGTTTAGACTTCTGGCGTTGAGTAGCATTACTCTTAGTTTCTTATCCCTTGTGATACCTATGGAGGTGGGTTTGTCTTTTGAGCCTTGCCTATAAAAGGCACTAAGGGGGTAGCAAGAGCCTTTGCCAATATCCAAAAGCCCAGGGGTGACAGGTGCAAGCCGTCCCTAGTGAAGCATCGTGGCTTGTCGAGCATGTCATCCCAGGCTGACAGGCATTGGATCCCCTTTGAATGACACCAATACTTAAGCCAATTGTTGAAACTGATCATCTTGTCTTCATATTGTGGCATCATTCTTGGTGAGGGTAAGATGCTACTCAAGGTCAGGGTCATACCGGCCTGGGCTACATGCTCAGAGAGCTCCTCTATGCCTCTTTTCATGTAGTCCAGGGAGGTACATCTCAGGTCATTCACACTAGCATGGACAATGACTGAGTCATATTTGTACTTGCCTTGGAGTGACCTGAGTGCTTGTGTTATGTGGCAGATCCTAGCACCTGACAGGCAGCTCACTGTGACCTTCTCCTTGTTCAGCCTGGTGAGCGGGATGTCAGTGTGCCTAACGATAGAGTCACCTATTACAAGTGTATCAGGTGTGTTGTTTAGCCTTAAGGTCTGTGACTGTTCGGCACACTGGCTTTGTTAGCTATGTGTTGCACATGTTTTGTTTTGGGGTAGCGGTTGCTTGGGTGTCTGCTTTGGAGGTCTCTGCTGCTTAGGCAGATTTTTATTTAGAGCCTCCGAGTATGTTTTTTGTGTTGTAAATTGTTTTTGGTTTACTGTCGTGGTAGGTCTATGTGAGACTGGAATTGTAGTGAGTGTGGTTTCCTTCTCCTTCTGACTGGTCACGCCAGTACTGAGTTGAGAGAGCTTAGCCTCCAGTTTGGCAATATGGTTGCATCTCTCACATGTGTTGGAATTTGTTGGGAGGAGGAGAGGGTTGTCTGTGTACATGAGGCAGTTGTAATATTGCCTCAAGATTCCCAGATTCACCATCTGGACCAGAGAGGAGATTGACAACTGACCTTTGGATATGTAGAATAGTATTGGGAATTCCTTTATAATTGAAAAAAGGGCCAATGGGGAACAAGGTACTCAAGGGGATTTGTGAGGGTGTAGTACTTTTAATTTTTTAGTGCTGACTTATATAATTGCTTTAGTGAGCATGTGCCAGGTAACTTAAATGCAATGTGTTACAGGTAACTTAAATGCAAAAATGACAAACAGTAACTTTCTTTCAAGTGAAACAAGGAAATAAGTACAGTAAGCAATGCAGATATCACAAGGGATCCACAGAAGCGCTGAAAAACCGAGTTTTAGGTGGAATTAGCATTTCAGGGAAATAACAAGCAAACAATAACAAGCATACTAACAAAGCTAGATTCAGCAGGCCTGGATCTAGTCTATGCTACAGCAAACAAGGTGTACCAATTTCAGTAAGAAACAGTTCAAATATGCAGGCACTATAAGCCTTTAACCAGAAATTCCCAGCTCAGAAGGGCAGAGTCCAGCCTCTCCTCCCACAAGAGTGCAGACCAAGAACCTTCTTAATGTAAAATAACTGGCCTGAAGCCCAAGTGCTTAAACCAGAACTAATACACTTTTAGAATAACAGACACTGAGCCCTCAATCAGCAGTTCCCAACTTAGAAGGATGTAAGCTACCTGTCCTGCCACCACAGTGCAGGCCACAAACCTTCCTAATGTAAAACAACTGGTCTGAAGCCCAAGTGCTTAATCCAAAAGACTTAGAATTATAGCTACACTTTAATCAAGTTACTACCAAGCAGTAATAAATACAGTTTAATACTTTAAAGAATGCCTGGATTAATGCTCAAGTTATACAAACAAAGCTAGATTCAGCAGGCCTGGATCTAGTCTATGCTACAGCAAACAATGTGTACCAATTTCAGTAAGAAGCAGTTCAAATATGCAGGCACTATAAGCCTTTAACCAGAAATTCCCAGCTCAGAAGGGCAGAGTCCAGCCTCTCCTCCCACAAGAGTGCAGACCACGGACCCTCTTAATGTAAAATAACTGGCCTGAAGCCCAAGTGCTTAAAACAGAATTAATACACTTTTAGAATAACAGACACTGAGCCCTCAATCAGCAGTTCCCAACTTAGAAGGATGTAAGCTACCTGTTCTGCCACTACAGTGCAGACCACAAAACTTCTTAATGTAAAACAACTGGTCTGAAGCCCAAGTGCTTAAACTAAAAGGCTTAGAATGAGTTATACCAAGCAGTAATAAATACAACTGAGTACTTTTAAGATGACGCAAAAGCAAAATAAAGTAGGAAGAAACACAAATACAGTAAAAGCAGATACATTTTTTTTTTTTTTTGAGTGAGCAAATGAGATGGGCCCAGGAGGAGTATCCAAGTGCAAATTTACAAGAGGGGCGGGCAGTTTCAAAGCCACCAAGATTAACACCAAGACAAAAACAGGGAGGGTGGGGACCTACTGACAAAACAGAGTCACAACTTCCAGCTAGATATTGCTCAATGCATCATAAACAAATTAATTTAAATTGTGTATTATTTGAAAAAAGTGCAGATAAAAATTTACTTAACTTCACTTATGCATTCACTTGATTGCATTCAGGTCTTAGCTGGCCAAAGCTCACAGTTTAAACAGAAAATAATTCACTGTACCACTTGTATAAGACAGAAACTGAATAACAATGAAGTAAACTACCCCCACTTATCACTGGCTATGCAGGTTTTTTAACAAGCCTTAACTGAAAAAACAGAGTCACAACTTCCAGCTAGATATTGCTCAATGCAACACAAACAAATTAATTTAAATTGTGTATTATTTGAAAAAAGTGCAGATAAAAATTTACTTAACTTCACTTATGCGTTCAGTTGATTGCATGCAGGGACAACTGGGACATCATTAGGAATGAAAATGGATGCTGAGATATGTTCTTCGGTCTGAACATTATCAGGGTTGCTCTGAGATCTAGAGTCTATATCACAGGTAAGATGCTGCAGTATCATTTCTGATACAGGAAGAAGATGCCTGCAGTTTCTCTTGTATTCTATATCCTCAGATTCCACTAAGTAGGATCTACGCTTGGCACATATACCTCTCACTTGACCAATTCGATCATAGCCTTTCGCCATTTGCATCCTCACTGTCTTTCCTTCTTTTTAATGGATGAAGAAATCTGCTCATTTTATCATGGCTGGACTTCTGAAAATAATGCTTTTTAAAAAGTTGGGCTTTGATTGCTCTGTTGTTTTTAGCAGTAGGCACCAACAAACTAGAACTGATAGGCAAGGTTGTTCTGGTTTGCCTAGACAGAAGTCTTTGAGCAAGTGAGCCAAGTAGGTTGTCACGGAGTATATTTCTGAAATTAAGTAAATTCAAGAAGATATCAATATTGCCACACATTAACCCCTCTAGTAATTGCTTTGCACTCTCTACTGCACATTCAGTAAGGCCATTTGACTGTGGGTATTCAGGACTACAAGTAACATGGATAAAGTCCCACTCTTTTGCAAATCTCTGAAACAATTGACTGGTAAACTGGGTACCATTGTCAGAAATAACTTTGTGTGGACTACCATGGACTGAGAAACAACATTACATCCTAGTAATAACAGCACTGGATGTTAGATTAGGTAGCAAATTTATTTCAAACCAGTTCAAATAAGAGTCTGCCAACACTAAGTAATGCTTATTGTTCCACTCAAATATGTCAGTGGCTACTGTTGACCAAGGTAGTTCAGGAGTTTGGCTTAGATGAAGTGGCTTTTTTTGCAAATGTGGCTTAATACTGTTGCATACTGAACAAGAAGAAAGCACTTTATCAATGTCTTTCGATAGAGAGGGCCAAAGTACTCATCCTCTCACCCTTCTTTTGGTAGAGTCAAAACATGGGTGGCCACAAGGCAAATTCTGAATGTATTCATGTTGTACGAAAGTAGGAACAATAACTTTGGGACTTTTGAAAATAATACCATCTTCCATCAGCATCTCATCTCTGTATGTAAAGTAAGGTTTCACTTCTGGCGCTACACAGGATTGCTTTGATGGCCATCCTGCATTGATGAAGTGGTTGAGCTTTTGCAAAATTGGATCAGTCTTTGTATGATCTCTCAGCTCATCAAGTCTCATGGTAGAAAAATTATGCACTTCCATGACATCAAAGTCAAAATTCTCTGCATCAAGTTGTTCCGTGGTATTTCTGGGTGATCTGGACAAGGTGTCAGCCAGATAAAGAACTTTACCTTTTGTATAAACTATTTTAAAATTATACTTTTGTAATCTGAGCATCATTCTTTATAGTCTTGCTGGAGCTGAATACAGAGGCTTCTTTAAAATAGTGACTAGAAGTTGATGATCAGTTTCAATTTGGATAGCTCGGTCATAAATATAATTATGGAACTTCGAACATGCAAACACAATCAAAAGTCCCTTTTCAATTTGAGCATACTGCATCTCAATTTGGGTAAGAGTTCTAGATGCATAGGCAACAGGTATGCCCTCTTGAAGAATAATTGCACCAAGACTGAACTTTGAAGCATCACAGGAAAGAACTACTGGTTTGTGGGCATCATAGTACCTCAATGTAGGATGGTTGGGAATTTGCTGTTTGAGGTTATCAAATTCTCTCTGGTGTTGTTCTAACCATGACCAGGCAATATTTTTACGTATTAGCTCTCTTAAATGCACTGATAACTCACTAAAGTCAAGGCTATATTTGCCCAAATAGTTAACGATACCAAGAAAACGTCGTAAAGCTTAGACATTGTCTGGAGCTGGCATTTCAATAATGGCTGCTTGCTTAGAAGGGTCTGGTCTTAAGCCTGTACTGGTGAATAAATGACCTATATAAGTAACTTCTGGTAGTCATAATTTGAATTTCAGAGGATTTAGCTTTAAGCTCACTTCATGCGCTCTGTCCAGATCTTTCTTGAGGTTTCTGTCATGCTCTGCTTCACCACTGCCTCCAACTAGTAAATCATCATCTGTTATTGCACACGGATAGCCCACAAAAATTTGCTCCATTGCACACTGAAAGACTTCACTGGCAGAATTTATTCCAAAAGGCATCCTGAGGAAACTATATCTACCAAATGAGGTACTGAATGTAGTCAGTAGTGAAGATTTGCGATCAAGCATTACTTGCCACAATTAACTATTTGCATTTAAGACAGAAAAAGCAGTGGCATTTGGCATGCTGGTGGCAACCTCCTCAACTGTACACATATGATGATGAGGTCTCTTTGAAAATATTGTATTCCTGCTCAAATACTCTCCAATTCTCTGCTATATTATTATCAAACACAAGTGGACTGGGTCTACGAAATGCCTCTGCCATATCAACACACAGTACTGAAGGTGCTTGGAATTATGTATGAAAATACACATATAAATATGCCAGAACTTTGTGCCAGAATTTGTAACTATGTCCAATAGCAAAACAGACTCTTTGAAATAACTACACTTTGCCAAATATGTAAGTCTCCGTAGCACAAGAATACTTTAAAATCACTGTCCTTTGTGAAATCACTACGTATCAGTGTAATAAATATATTGAAATGACTGTACTTTGTGAACAAACTGTACACAGCAGAAAAAGCTCAGAGTAAGAAACACTTCGAAATGAATGTACTTTGTAAATAAACTCTACACAGCACAGAAACGCATCAAACTGGCTGTACTTTTGCAAAATAACTGTACAGTGTAAGAAACACTTTGAAATGGTGGCACTCTGCAAATAAATGTACAGAGCACAAGAAACTTTTTGAAATGGCTGTACTTTGACTGCACTTTGCAATATAACTGTACTTTGCACACAGCAAACTCTTTGAAATAATTGCACTGTAATAAAGCATGCACTCTGTAAACAGTTTGCACACTATGAGATACTTCAAACAACTCTAGTTATGCTTTGATTTACTTCGGTCAATGCAAAATAGTAGTTTGTGCCCACACACATGGTCTTCTACTAAAAACATGCAGTTGCCTTGCTCCTTAAGTTTATTTTACCCTTTGTTTTGTACTCCTTATGCCCATTTAACCTCTTATCATGCTCATTATACTTTTCCTCTGCTTGTTTTACTTTACACATGCTTGTTATGCTAACCAGAGGTAATTCTGAGCACCATATGAATATTTCTGCTAGCTTTATCAGATATCATGGTTTTGAACATTCTGTTTAATTAATAATGTGTTCTGTGCCTTTTGTTTGATTAATAATGCATTTTGGGCTACTCGTTTAATTAATAATATGTTGTCTGCCTTACAAATGGTCCATTTCATTTTCTTTGCAAAATAAATCATGTGTGCACGTTTTGGTTACCTTAAGTTAATTTCTGGCTCTTTTTCATCGTTTGAGCTGTTTCATTCAACCAGCTCAATCTGCCTTCACCTTCAACTTTGCACATCATGGCTTGAAGAAGTTGTTCTCTTAATCCCAGTTCTGACACCATGTCGCTCGTCTGGTCAGGATAAAACAGACGAACAGTTGTGGACTCAGTTCAAGCAGCCTTATTACACACAAACACATCAGGAATGAGGCATTGTAACTTAAACTTAAATAACTTTATAAACAGACTGCCTGCCACACTCATACATGTTAACACTCTGGCGGGACTCTCAAAATGGCAGTGCTGCCTGCACATGCTCACTATTTATATGCATGTGCGTACATCTGGAAATGCTTCTAAAAGATACATACACATGCTCTGTTCTACACTCACCTTTTCATTAGTTAAAGCATAGTTTACCTATGTGTGCAACTAAATGATGGTGCTAGCAGACCAGCTTTTAGCTATGCAGGGTCAGAGAAATATACACATACTACATAGCTGTGATGGCCAGGCATTCTTACATGTACATGAATCCTTCAGACTCATTTGTCAAGAGATTCTTATCTTAAAGTCCTCTGAAAAAAATTCAGATGTAGCAAACTTCTTCTTTCAGTTTCCTGAGTGATAAATGTAGTAGAGAACACAGGGGACCACAGAACTTATTTTCATAACCTTCTTACCCTGTGAAAGATCTTTGGCTTCTCCAAATGGTGCCAAAATGTCAACATATGTCTTAATGTTATCCTACTGTTTCACATAAATACGCCTTCTTTTGTTTGCTAGCCTCAAGAATGTCTTAAAGTTGAAGGCCAATGGGTAATGACAATAGCCAATATTCCCCATTCCCATTTGTCTCCTCAAATATTATTGTTGCTGATTTATGCAGTGCCAGACTATGAATACCAGCCCTCATCTACCTGGCTGTTGGTGAAATTTTAGATTTATAAGAAAGTAATCATTTACACTACAATTATTCGGGAAAGGTCAAAGAAAAGCAGTAATATGGCATGAATCCTGTTGCAATGAGTCAAAACTGAAAATCTCAATGCCCATTGGCCTGGAAAATAGTGTTTCTTCTGTTAATCCAAAAAATATTAAACTATTTCAACTATTTTGTGTTAAAAACAACAAATCATTCAATACATAAAGAGTTTTCAATAAACACAAACACACTTAGAACTACTTAGTATGAACTTCTGTTTTGAATTTGTCCTAACTGCACATAATGAGGCTACATGTACATCAGGTTAAGAAATGCAAGCTGTCCAAGATTGCCAGTCCAGAGTGCACACTTCCAAATTAAGACAAAGACTGGTGCAACAGTTACTGTCTCTGCTTAAGAGTCTGAAATAGCTCCGTCTTGTTTTGCTTGAATTTAGAAAATAAAGATTTTTTGTTCTCATAGTCACATAACTGTAGGTGAAAATTTGTAGTCCAAATAAGGTAATGCATCTTTCACCTGAAGTAACAATTTAAGGAGCCCCAAACGTAAAGCACTGCAAATATGTGCACATTTGATAAGTTAGCATCACTTTTTAATAGCTCTGTTGAATTTCTCTTGGAAGCAATCTAGGTCAATTGAGGTCATTGTTCCACTGTATTCAGCATTCATCAGACCTATTACTGAGTACAATGCCCACTTTGGTATATACCTAACCAGGCATGTACAACAATTGGAACATCCAGAGAGGTTCCTCACTAAAAAAAAAAAGAAAAAAAAAATACAGGGTGTAAGTAACATGTTTAATGCAAAACAAATTAGAGCCCTATCATTGTATTCTGTCTTTTACAGGCTGTTGAGGCAAGATCTATGCCTGGCATACAAGGCATTATCAAACCCAATCCTGACGGACCTCCTGCATATCTGCAAAAAAAAAGCACAGAAATTGCCCATTCGAAAGTCTTAAATGTTGCCTGTGATATAAATAGGATACCATAAACTACCCTTTCTCTGGAACAGGCTCCCCATCCATGTGAAGCAGAGCTCCTCCCTAACCAAATTCAAGTGTAACTTGGACAATTGGATGGGGAACAGGAAATCCATCCCTTGTTTGACACCTATGCCTCTAATAGACCTAGGCAGCTGATAAATGGCTCATCTCCCAAGCCCCTGCTTACACTTATCAGGGGTACAAGAACTTGTCAGAGATTTGGGATGCATGGCTAGGCTTAAAAAGGCCCTAGTGGTCATTAGCTTAGTATGCACCTATGAACCTGTGAATGATCAGTTATTATAAAAGTGTATTAAGTCTCTACCTATTTTTTTTTTTCATTTTTGTTCATTTTTATTGTTTTCTGTGAGTAGTCAGTTTGTAGATATTATAAGGGTTTGTGACTGCTGACTGAGTGTAGCTGAGGCCCATCGTTTGTTTGAGAGGCAAGTAAAAGCTCCATACATCATCTGAGTTTCTTATTAATGACAGGTAGCCTTATAGGGAATAGCAGCATAGTTAACATCTGGCTCCGTCAGTGAATTTTCATTTTTGTGTAACTGCTCTCCATATAGCTGCAAGATGTGGATTGTATTTATATCTTCTGCATGTAGCTCTATAACCTCTATGAGCTACTTTGTTTCTGTTTCTGTGTGTATTTGGCAGTAATTACATATGTATAAAACCAGCATGCACCCACACATTTAATATTGATTACAGACAGCATGATTTGTTGAACAGCTCAACTGCTCAGTTTGAAGAACAAGGAAAACAGCTGCCCAGATGGTTCTGTGTTATCTCAGCAGAAACACAATACTGAGTACAGCTTTTGGCCTGTGTTATTCCCTGTAGCAGAGACACTGGGTGGAAAGAAAATGGCTGCTAACATTGCAGTGCATTGCAGAAGCTTCTTGGCTTCCTTTTGACAAAGTGGCAATGGCCGTGACACTGGTGACAATAAGGAGGCATTTAGAACTAGAATTTTTCAGCAAACTGTGTGGCAGCAACAGTTCCTGTTGCAGACATTTGAAAATAAACACAGGCATCACAGACTGTGTTAATATATGACTTCTGGGTTTACACAGTTCAATCTCTGTTGCACTTATTAGATTTCCATTTTCTTGTATGTCTTGCAGTTTTTTAGCTTTGTGCT
>NC_056735.1:328183608-328190134 GCF_019279795.1 Protopterus annectens
GGTTCCTAACATAACTAAAGAAAGCCTTGTGATTATCCTTAGTGTCCTGTGCAATTTATCTCTCGAAGCTGGCCTTAGACAATTTTACGAGTGCCCATAGTTTTTTGGTAACACTGATCAGAGATGCCTTCCCTTTTTGGGATTTTGCTCTACCATGTAGTAGCTTCCTCTTTCTATTGTATAGTTTGTTTATGGCTGGGGTCCACCAGACAGGATGTCTGCCTTTGGAGGAATGGGTCTTGGTTTTATTTGGGATTGCATGATCCATGCATTCCTGAAGGTGCTCATAGAATGCGTTTATAAAGGATTCTGCGGTCTGGGCCGTATTTTCCACAGGCCCAGAGGCTTTGAAGGATTCCACATCAGTTTTGAGGAGTGTGAAATTTGCTTTAGAGAAGTTTTTAACTGTGGTTTTCAGGGCAGGGGGTGGAGTCAGGATGTGAATATCCAGTGAGATTAGTTTATGGTCTGATCTTACCAGTGAGGGATACACTTCATAGAGTCCCCATGTTGGTGATGATCAGGTCCAGTATGTTTTCCCCTCTTGTGGGAGTGGTAACAAGTTGTTCCATAGCATTTGAGTTTATAAATTCTAGGAACCTTTGGTCTAGGGTGTTGGAGCTAGAGTAATGCTCCCAGTCTATGTTTGGGTAGTTGAAGTCACCCAATATAATGGTGTTTGGAGAGACCTTCATAATTTCCAGTGTTCTCAGGAACGCTGAGTGGGGTTCCTGGGTTTGGGAGGGTGGTCTGTAGCAGGCTATAAACTGGAAGGCAGTTTTACCCACTGTTAGTTGCACATGGATAGTCTCTGATGCTTCGTGCTGTGCCACCAACCTGGAGGTGTGGGTAGTATCTTTGACGAATATTGATACTCCCCATCCTTTTGTGGTTCGATCCAAGTTTTGGGGCTGAAAAGCATGGTATGAGGTATAACCTGGTAGTGCTGGGGTGCTCTCAGGAGCCTTGAACCAGGTTTCTGTTACTGCACAGATATCGATGTTCTCCATGCTAAGGAGAGTTTTGAGTGCGTGCATCTTGAGGTTTAGACTTCTGGCATTGAGTAGCATTACTCTTAGTTTCTTATCCCTTGTAATACCTATGGAGGTGGGTTTGTGTTTTGAGCCTTGCCTAAAAAAGGCACTATGGGGGTAGCAAGAGTCTTTGCCAATATCCGAAAGCCCAGAGGTGACAGGTGCAAGCCGTCCCTAGTGAAGCATTGTGGCTTGTCGGGCATGTCATCCCAGGCTGACAGGCATTGGATCCCCTTTGAATGACACCAATACTTAAGCCAATTGTTGAAATTGATCAACTTGTCTTCATATTGTGGCATCATTCTTGGTGAGGGTAAGATGCTACTCAAGGTCAGGGTCATACCGGCCTGGGCTACATGCTCAGAGAGCTCCTCTATGTCTCTTTTCATGTAGTCCAGGGAGGTACATCTCAGGTCATTCACACCAGCATGGACAATGACTGAGTCATATTTGTACTTGCCTTGGAGTGACCTGAGTGCTTGTGTTATGTGGCGGATCCTAGCACCCGACAGGCAGCTCAACGTGACCTTCTCCTTGTTCAGACTGGTGACCGGGACGTCAGTGTGCCTGACGATAGAGTCACCTATCACAAGTGTATCAGGTGTGTTGTTTAGCCTTAAGGGCTGTGACTGTTTGGCACACTGGCTTTGCGAGCTATGTGTTGCACGTGTTTTGTTTTGGGGTAGCGGTTGCTTGGGTGTCTGCTTTGGAGGTCTCTGCTGCTTAGGCAGATTTTTATTTAGAGCCTCCGAGTATGTTTTTGTGTGTTTATGTGTTTGGTTTGCTGTCGTGGTAGGT
This sequence comes from Protopterus annectens, assembly GCF_019279795.1. NCBI lineage: Eukaryota > Metazoa > Chordata > Ceratodontiformes > Protopteridae > Protopterus > Protopterus annectens. Next base: position 328,185,441 of record NC_056735.1, read on the forward strand.
CTGTGTGAGACTGGAATTGTAGTGAGTGTGGTTTCCTTCTCCTCCTGACTGGTTTTGCCAGTACTGAGTTGAGAGAGCTTAGCCTCCAGTTTGGCTATATGGTTGCATCTCTCACATGTGCTGGAATTTCTTGGGAGGAGGAGAGGGTTGTCTGTATACATGAGGCAGTTGTAACATTGCCTCAAGATTGCCAGATTCACCTGCTGGACCAGAGAGGAGATTGACAACTGACCTTGGACATGCTAGAATAGTATTGGGAATTCCTTTATAATTGAAAAAAAGGGCCAGTGGGGAACGAGGTACTCAAGGGGAGTTTGTGAGGGTGTAGTGCTTTTAATATTTTAGTGCTGACTTATATAATTGCTTTAGTGAGCAAGTGCCAGGTAACTTAAATGCAATGTGTTACAAGTAACTTAAATGCAAAAATGACAAACAGTAACTTTCTTTCAAGTGAAACAAGGAAATAAGTACAGTAAGCAATGCAGATATCACTAGGGATCCACAGAAGCACTGAAAAGCCGTGTTTTAGGTGGAATTAGCGTTTCAGGGAAATAACAAGCAAACAAACAACAAGCATACAAACAAAGCTAGATTCAGCAGGCCTGGATCTAGTCTATGCTACAGCAAACAAGGTGTACCAATTTCAGTAAAAAAAAGTTCAAATATGCAGGCACTATAAGCCTTTAACCAGAAATTCCCAGCTCAGAAGGGCAGAGTCCAGCCTCTCCTCCCACAAGAGTGCAGACCACGAACCTTCTTAATGTAAAATAACTGGCCTGAAGCCCAAGTGCTTAAACCAGAACTAATACACTTTTAGAATAACAGACACTGAGCCCTCAATCAGCAGTTCCCAACTTAGAAGGATGTAAGCTACCTGTCCTGCCACTACAGTGCAGACCACAAACCTTCCTAATGTAAAACAACTGGTCTGAAGCCCAATTGCTTAAACTAAAAGGCTTAGAATGAGTTACACCAAGCAGTAATAAACACAATTGAGTACTTTTAAGATGACGCAAAAGCAAAATAAAGTAGGAAGAAACACAAATACAGTAAAAGCAGATAATTTTTTTTTTTTTGAGTGAGCAAATGAGATGGGCACACGAGTTACAGGACAGAAACAAGTGCAAATGCAGGCCTTCAAATCAGAAAGTTGAGAGAGATGGAAGACCGCCCAAACGGCCAATAACTACAAATTCTGGGACAGAACCACTCCTTATGTGGTAGACAGGTTACCTAGTGCTTACCACTCCCACTGATAAGCTAGAAGGCTTCCCTCCGACACTGAAAGGTTTGGGGGCTCAGAAGCTTACAAATAGTCCTGGATACAGTAAATCTGTATCTGGAACACTAATTACAGGAAAGGTAAGAAACAGGCTTACAATTTTTTTTTTCTTTTTTTTTCAGAAAAGTAGCAAAAACAGTAGTAAAAACAATTCACATGCAGTGCAAGCTGGCACACTTGAGTATGTAGCAATATTAGTCCACACACAGTTTGAAAAAATATAATTAAATTAAGAAGGACTAAAAGCAAGTGCAGAAAGGGTTTATTAGGTAGAATGCGGTAAAGAGATGGGACTGGGGGTGTGTCCTAGATCAAATCTACAGTGGGGCGGGCACTGCAAAAGCCACCAAATTTAAACTACAACCAAGAACAAGGAGGGGGGGTGGGGAAAAGTTTCAACAGAGATGTGTGGAATCAGAGTGCAAATTATAAAACCAAAAAAATATATACTGATATCTGTATATTTGCAGAACAGTAAGACAACAGATATCTAACCAACAATTTAGCTCTATAATACAGAATAATACAGAAAAATATACTCAGCTCTATATATTTGCAGATAGTCTTGTAAGGCTGTCTCTCAACACTCATATGTGTGTGTGTGTGTGTGTGTGTGTGTGTGTGTGTGTGTGTGTGTGTGTGTGTGTGTGTGTATCTATCTATCTATCTATATATATATATATATATATATGTATATATATATATATATATATATATATATATATATATATATATATATATATATATATATATATATATATATATATATATATATATATATATATATATATATATATATATATATATATATATATACATATATATATATATATTTTATTTAATATATGTGTGTGTGTGTGTGTGTGTGTGTGTGTGTGTGTGTGTGTGTGTGTGTGTGTGTGTGTGTGTGTGTGTGTGTGTGTGTGTGTGTGTGTGTGTGTGTGTTTGTGTATATATATATATATATATATATATATATATATATATATATATATATATATCTTCTCCCTAATGACCTCTCCTCACTCACCTCTTTATCACTCTTCAAAAACAGACTTAAACTTTACCTCAAATCATACTGGCTATGCCCCTGTACCAAACCAGACTAGTTGTCTATCTCTTCAAACTTGCATTTGTGTAGGATTCAGTAGTCATACCTTTATTGTCCATCAGCATGGGTGTCATGAGGTTTGCCACTTCTGTCTTAAGAAGCATGAAGTTGGGTTTGGAGAATTTTTTTTATTGTGGTTTCCCTAATGGGGGTGGGAGTGGGATGTGGATGTCTAGGGTGATTAGCTTCTGGTCAGATCTGACCAACGAGTAATTGACCTCTGGTGTGGAGCACCGGTTGCCCGTGTTGCTAATAACCAGGTCTAGGATATTGCTGCCCCTGGTGGAGGTGTGGATAAGTTGATCCAAGGCATTGGAATTTATGAATTCCAGAAAACGTTGAGCACAAGAGTTGGTCCATGAGTAGTTTTCCCAGTTAATGGATGGGTAGTTTAAATCGTCCATTAGTAGGGTGTTAGGTTGTACCCTAATATTTTCCAGTGTATCAAGAAATGAGGAGTGGGAATCCTGGGTCATGGTGGGGGATCTGTGGCAAGCTAAAATTTGGATTGCGGTCTGGCCCAGAGTTAGCTGCACTTGGATAATTTCGCTTGCATTATGCTGAGCAACTAGCCTGGAGGTATGGATATCCTTAGTGAATATGGACACGCCCATGCCTTTAGTGTTTCGGTCCAGGTTAGGTGGCTGAAAGGTGTGGTATGAATTATAGCCTGGTAATGCAGGCATACTCTCTGGAGCCTTGAGCCACGTCTCTGTCACTGCACAGCTTTCGATGTTCTCCATTTTAAGGAGTGCCTCGTGTGAGTGCATTTTGAGGTTTAGACTACTAGCATTGAGTAGCAATACCCTCAGATTTGTCTTGCTTGTACCTGTTACGGTTGTAAATTTGTCATTTGAACCTTGACTAAAAAAGGCACTATAGGGGTGGCTAGAGCCTTAGCCAGTATCCAGAATCCCAGGGACGACAGGTGCAGGCCATCTCTGGCAAAATATCGTGGTTTGTTGATCATGTCATCCCAGGCAGACAGATACTGGATCCCCTTAGAATGAAACCAGAAGCTTAGCCAGTTGTTGAAGTCAATCATTTTGTCCTTGTACTGTGGTATCATTCTGGGTGATGGCAGGATGTTACTCAGGGCTAGGGTCATACCTGCCTGAGCTACAAGATTGGACAGTTCCTCCATGTCCCTTTTCATGTAGTCCAGGGAGCTACGTCTCAGGTCTATCACACCAACAATGACAATGACAGAGTCATATTTGTACTTGTTGTGGAGTGAGCTGACTGCATGCATTATGTGGCAGATCCTGGCACCCGACAGGCAGCTGACAGTAACTTTCTCCTTGTTTAGCCCAGTGAGTGGAACATCAGAGTGCCTGACTATAGAGTCACCTATGTCCAGAGTGTTGGGTACGTAGCTATGCCTTATAGGATATGGTTGAGTGGCACACTGAGTTTGTGGGCTATGTGTCATTTGGGTTGTGTTGGGGGGTGGAGGTTGCTTGTGTTTCTGCTTTGGAGGTCCCTGTTGCTTGGGCAGATTTTTACTGAAAGCCTCTGCAAATGTAGGTGTGTGTTTTGTGTTTGTTTGTGTTTCTATGTGTGTGTTTTGGTGGTGTAGGTTTTGAGGGACTATGTGCTGAGTGTGGTGTGGTGCAAGTATTTACCTTCTCCTCTTCACTGTCAAGTCCACTCTTAGGTGAAGAGGGTTTTGCTTCCAGTTTGGCTATTTAAGTGCATCTCTCACAGGTTGTAGTGTTGGGTGGTAGGAGGAGACGGTAGTCTGTGTACATGAGGCAATTGCTGCATTGCCCCAAGAAGCCCAGATTCATCAGGTAGACAGGAGAAAACACAGGGAGATGACCCTTAGACATGCCTGGATAGGTGCTTATTTTTTAAGTACTAGAAACTGTTTTCCTCTAGACAGTGAGGAAAGTTGAGTGCTGTAGTAATTTGTAGCTTGTTTAGTGCTTACAATAAATTCTGAACATTTGCTGAACTCAATGAAACAGACTGGAGTGCTGAAACAAAAAAACTGGCTAGTTGTAAAAAACAAAATTAAGCGAGAAGGCTTCCCTCCAACACAGAAAGGCTTGGGGGCTTAGAAGCCCACAAATATAGTCCTGGACACAGCAAATCTGTATCCAGACTAGACTACCCACAGGAAAGGCAGGAAACAAGTTTAGAATTTTTTTTTTTAAATGGAAAAAGAGAAAGGAGGAGCAGAAACTAAGGTGTGTGTGTGTGTGTGTGTGTGTGTGTGTGTGTGTGTGTGTGTGTGTGTGTGTGTGTGTGTGTGTGTGTGTGTGTGTGTGTGTGTGTGTGTTTTTTTTTTTTTTTTTT
>NC_056735.1:328190634-328211900 GCF_019279795.1 Protopterus annectens
ACTTGTTAAACATTTGGGCATGCAAATGCTATTTATTTCATATTGTGGTCACTCTGGTGTGCAGTAAATTTATTTACACACACACACACACACACACACACACACACACACACACACACACACACACACACACACACATATGCGCACACTTGCACAATCATTCTTGGTGTTGGTGACTGCTGTTTTCCTATGGATTAGCCATTGTAACCCCATACTTACATCTGCTGAGATTGTTTTTCCCATGGTGTCTTATTTCTGAATGCACTGTATTCACATATTCCTGAATTATTTTTCCCATGGTAATTCATTTCTGAATGCTACTATTTTACATATAGGTCAATCTGATTTTCTGCACAGGCTGCCTTTCCATAGGGTTCATTAGGTTCAAGACTAGGCTAATACTTGCCTTTGGGCATTTATAAAGCCCTAGCCAGAGTGTAAGGTTTGGCTTTCGCCACCCATTCTTTAAATTAATTTTTACTATGCCCTTTTTCTTTGAGTTGTTAGTATACTGTGCCCTCTGTCTAACAGTGACACAGAAGTGATAACACGAGGCAGTGGCCTTGCTAATCTCCCATCCACTCATCATGAGTTCACCTCTTTGAAGAGAGTCAATGAGGGACTCTGCTAACCTGGACTGGGATTTGCACATTCCCAGAGTGAAGGGAGACTTGCTGGGTTATGAATCCCAGTCCCTCCTGCCTTGGTCCTATTTATTTCAGTGCTGAGGTTCAAGCCTTTTCAGGCCGTGGTAGCTCGGTGGGATTTGGATTTTCTGAGGTGCCGTATCTACCTGAATTCCTGGGCTCAGACATGCGGCTTTATACTTGTCAAGTGGCACAGATACCGCCTTTGTGAGCTTGAGGCGGTATGCCACTGAGTAGAGCTGGAGTTTCTTTAACCTGGGCAGCGCATATGGCATCTGTTTGAGCCCTTTGATAATCTTGGGTGAAGCGCATCACTTTTGGGGCTTCATTCCGGTTGCTGCAGGTGTGCAGTGGTAAAGCATATCCCAAAACAGGCATTGTACTCGAACGTTATGGGCCTGATGAGGGATGGCGAGTAAAGAGTACCGATGACCTCCTGATCTAGATGTGCAAGATCCACTTCATGGATTAGGGTGGGCTATATCTCAAAATGTTTTTCTAACCACTTTGGCCAGCGTGAGTTGCTCAGGCTGAGAGATTTTATCAACTCCTGAATTTGGGTCCCTAATTCGCCCTTATTCCATACTTAATGGATTACCACTGTGGTGACCAATTTGTGGAGCACTTCTGTTTTGCCAAAGGGGATGACTATACACTTTTTGGTGTTTAGCTTGAGGCCATGGCTCTGTGCACCAGTTGTGCTGTTTCCTTTGAGGCCCTTTTGGAGGATGCTTGTGTACTCAGCTAGAGTCGATTACTTGGCACCCAGTTTGCAGTCATCTGTGAACTTGCAGTCAGCCACAGTCCTTCCGATGACTGGCCTGCCTCTAGAAATATATAGCAGACAACAAGAGAGGTCCCAGGACTGAGCACTTGTGGGATGCCACTTGTAACTGGTTTGGAGTCTGACACTTGGCTCCAACAATTTCTAACCATGTGGGTTTCTGTCCCTTGAGCCAGTTTGCAACCCATCTAGTGACATCGTGGGTTTATATTTAAGCTGGTGAGCTTTATCTACTAATACCCGAGTGGGGGTATTGTATCGAAAGGCTTTTCGCGGGGTCCAGGTAGGCTGAAGTGTGGATCCACCTTCCCTGAGTCAATGGCCTTGGTGACTGGCTAAAAAAGAAATCAACCAGGTTTAAGAGGCAGGATCTGCCGCCTTAATAAAGCTGAACTGGGCAGGATCCAGTGTCTGTGGAGTCTCCACATATCTTTGTTGTATGAAGTCCTCATGATGATCCTTTCCGCTAGCTTTGCAGACCAAGCTAAGTCTTGTGGGCTTATGGGGTGATAGTTTCCAGCATCTGTTGAGGCACACACCTTTGTGGAGCAGGAGGACCACTGTTAAGCTGCACTTTCTACCTTTGGGCGTTTATATCCTGTAGTAAGGTTGGGAGGATTGAACCAAATATAGTTTTATGTTTTAGGTTTAGCTCTCTCTTGGGTTCATAACTAGGACTTTGTGCCCAGACACCGTCTGGTCCCATTGGATGCTAAAGTTTTTTGCTTTGGAGAGGTCGGCTCTCCTACCTGGAGCACATCCAAGATGTCAGGAGGCAGCACTCTGCTGGGATAGATATTTGCCTCGCTTTTGGTGGGGAGGGGGAGAAATTTTGCACTGAGCCTGTCAGCCAGGATGACCCAGCAATGTCTGTGGGTTTGGTGCATTTTTATCATTTTGGACTAATCCTGAGCATATCTTTCAGAATTCCACCCAGGTTCCCTAACGCTAAGTAAAGAAAGCCTTGTGATTATCCTTAGTGTCCTGTGGAAGTTTTTCTCTAAGGCTGGCCTTAGATGATTTTTGTGGTACCCAAGGTGCCCGTGAAGTTTTTGCCAAGTACTGATCAGAGATGCCTTCCCTTTTTGGGATTTTGGCTCCCATCATATAGTAGCCTCCTCTTTCTATTGTATAGCTCGTTTGTTTATGGCTAGCGGGTCCACCCAGACAGGACGCCTGCCCTTTTGGAGGATTGGGTCTTGGTTTTATTTGGGATTGCATGATCCCTTCATTCCTGAAGGTGTTCATAGAAGGCCTCACGTTTATAAAGGATTCCACGGTCTGGGCCACAGTATTTACCACAGGCCCGAGGCTTTGAAGATGGATTCCACCTCCTGGGTTTTGAGGTGTGAAATTTGCTTTAGAGATGTTTTCTCTTTCACTATGTGGTTTTCTGGGCAGGGGGCGGGGTTCGGGATGTGAATATCCAGTGAGATTAGTTTATGGGTCTGATCTTACCAGTGAGGGATACACTTCTGGTCTGTAGCATAGGAAGTCCCCATGTTGATGATGATCAAGGTCCAGTATGTTTTCCCTCTTGTGGGAGTGGTAACAATGTTGTTCCATAGCATTTGAGTTTATAAATTCCCACAGGAACCTATGGGCTACCATTTCGTGTTGGAGCTTAGAGTAATGCTCCCCAATTTTGTTTGGGTAGTTGAAGTTCACCCAATAGCAATGGTGTTTGGAGACCTTCATGTATTTTCCAAGTGTTCTCAAGAAGGCCAAGGGAAATTAGGGTTCCTGGGTTTGGGAGGGTGGTCTGTAGCAGGCTATAAACTGGAAGGCATTTTTACCCATTGTTGCACATGGATAGTTTCTGATGCTTTGTGCTGTGCCACCAACCTGCAGGTGTGGGTATCTTTGACGAGACTAATCCCATTGATACTCCCTCCTTTTGTGGATTCGGTCCAAGTTTTGGGGCCAAAAGCATGGTATGAGAGGTATAACCTGGTAGTGCTGGGGTGCTCTTTGGGAATGCCTTGAACCAGGTTTCTGTTACTGCACAGATATCAATGTTCTCCATGCTAAGGAGGAGTTTCAGTGTGTGCATCTTTGGGGTTTTAGACTTCTGGCGTTGAGTAGCATTACTCTTCGCCTTCTTATCCTGTGATACCTATGGAGGTGGAGTTTGTCTTTTTAGACCTTCGCCTAAAAAGGCACTCATGGGGTAGCAAGAGCCTTTTACCAATATCAAAGAAGCCCGAGGGTGACAGGTGCAAAGCTGTGCTAGGCAACGCATCCGTGGCTTGGTCGAAAGCATGTCATCCCAGGCTGACAGGCATTTGGATCCCCTTTGAATGACACAGCACCAATACTTAAAGCCAATTGTTGAAATTGATCATCTTGTCTTCATATTGTGGCACTCTACGTTTTCCTTGGGTGAGGGTAGATGCTACCTCAAGGTCAGGGTCATACCGGCCTGGGCTACATGCTCAGATTTGCTCCTCTATGTCTCTCTTTTCATGTAGTCCAGGGAGGTACATCTCAGGTCATTCACACCAGCACTGGACAATGGGACTGGAGTCGTGTTTAGCACTGCCTTGGATTGACCTGAGTGCTTGTGTTATGTGGCATGGATCCTAGCGCCCGCGACAGGCAGCTCCACTGTGGCTGCCTTCTCCTTGTTCATCCTGGTGAGCCCAGGGACGTCAGTTCATGCCTGGCAGTGAGTCACTCTATTACACAGTGTATCAGGTGTGTTGTCCCAGCCTTAAGGGCTGTGACTGTTATTGCACACTGGCTTTCTGAGCCTATGTGTTGCACATGTTTTGTTTTGGGAGTAGCGGATTGCTTTGGTGTCTGCTTTGGAGGTCTCTGCTGCTTGGGCAGATTTTATTCGAACCTCCCAGTACCTGTTTTGTACCATTTATGTGTTTGGTTTGCTGTCGTGGGCAGGTCTATGTGAGACTGGAATTGTAGTGAGTGTGTGGTTTCCTTCTCCTCCTGACTGATTATGCCAGTACTGAGTTGAGAGAGCCTTAGCCTCCACGTTTGGCTATGTGGTTGCATCTGACCTGCGCATGTGTTATTGGAATTTGTTGGGAGGAGGAGAGGGTTTATCTGTGTACATGAGGCAGTTGTAACATTGCCTCAAGATTCCCAGATTCATCAAGCTGGATGGAGAGGAGATTGACAACTGACCTTTGGACAGGCTAGAGAATAATAGGTATTGATTCCCTTTATAATTGAAAAAGGGCCAATGGGGAACAAGGTACTCAAGGGGAGTTTGTGAGGGTGTAGTGCTTTTAATTTTTTAGTGCTGACTTATATAATTGCTTTAGTGAGCAAGTGCCAGGTAACTTTAAATGCAATGTGTTACAGGTAGCAAATCACAAAACAGACAAACAGTAACACATTCTTTCAAGTGAAACAAGGAAATAAGTGCAAGTAAGCAATGCAGATATCATCTGTGGAGTTCTGAGCAGAAGCACTGAAAAGCCGCATTTTAGATGGTATTAGCATTTCAGGGAAGTAACAAGCAAACAAACAAAAAGTGTACAAACAAAGCTAGATTCAGCAGGCCTGGATTTAGTCTATGCTACAGCAAACAAGGTGTACTCTAATTTCAGCTAATAAACTAGTTCAAATATTATGCAGGCACTATAAGCCTTTAACCAGAAATTCCCAGCTCAGAAGGGCAGAGTCCAGCCTCTCCTCCTCCCACAAGAGTGCAGACCACTTGAGACCTTCTAAAAATAACCTGGCCTGAAGCCAGTGCTTAAACCAGAACTAATACACTTTTAGAATAACAGACACTGACCCCTCAATCAGCAGTTCCCAACTTAGAAGGATGTAAAGCTACCAGTCCCACACCAAGCAGTGGAGGCCACAAACCTTCCTAATGTCAAAACAACTGGTCTGGAAAGCCCAAGTGGTTAATCCAAAAGACTTAGAATGATAGCTACACTTTAATCAAGTTACTACTAAGCAGTAATAAACACAATTGAATACTTTAAATAATGCCTGGATTAGTGCTCAAGTTATACAAACAAAGCTAGATTCAGCAGGCCTGATCTAGTCTATGCTCACAACAAAGAAGGTCAATTTCAAGTAAGAAGCAGTTCAAATATGCAGGCACTATAGGCCTTTCCCCAACCAAATTCCCAGCTCAGAAGGGCAAGAGTCCAGCTTCTCTCCCACAAAGCGTGCAGACCACAAACCCTCTTAATGTAAAATAACTGGCCTGCAAGCCCAAGTGCTTAAACCAGAATTAATACCTTTTAGAGATAACAGACAGTGGAGCCCTCGATCAGCAGTTCCAACTTAGAAGGATGTGGGAGCTACCTGTTCTTGGCAATGACAGTGCAGGACCACCAAACCTTCTTAATGTAAAACAACTGGTCTGAAGCCCAAGTGCTTAAACTAAAATGCTTACAATGAGTTACACCAAGCAGTAATAAATACACTTGAGTACTTTTAAGATGACGCAAAAGCAAAATAAAGTAGGAAGAAACACAAATACAGTAAAAGCAGATCAAATTTTTTATTTTTTATTTTTTTGAGTGAGCAAATGAGATGGGCCCAGGAGGAGTAACCAAGTGCAAATTTATAAGAGGGGTGGGCAGTTTCAAAGCCACCAAACACCAAAACAAAAACAGGGAAGGTGGGTGGGTACCTACTGAAAAAACAGAGTCACAATTTCCAGTTAGATAATGCTCAATGCAACACAAACAAATTAATTTAAATTGTGTATTATTTGAAAAAAATTGCAGATAAAATTTTACTTAACTTCACTTATGCATTCAGTTGATTGCATGCAGGTCTTAGCTGGCCAAAGCTCACAGTTTAAATAGAAAATAAATCACTGCACCACTTGTATAAGACAGAAACTGAATAACAATGAAGTAAACTACCCCCACTTATCACTGGCTATGCAGGTTTTTTTAACAAGCCTTAACAGAAAAAACAGAGTCACAACTTCCAGCTAGATATTGCTCAATGCAACACAAACAAATTCATTTAAATTGTGTATTATTTGAAAAAAATTGCAGATAAAATTTTACTTAACTTCACTTATGCATTCAGTTGACTGCATGCGGGTCTTAGCTGGCCAAAGCTCACAGTTTAAACAGAAAATAAATCACTGCACCACTTGTATAAGACAGAAACTGAATAACAATGAAGTAAACTACCCCTCTTATCACTGGCTATGCAGGTTTTTTAACAAGCCTTAACTGAAAAAACAGAGTCACAACTTCCAGCTAGATATTGCGCAATGCAACACAAACAAATTAAATTAAATTGTGTATTATTTGAAAAAATTGCAGATAAAAATTTACTTAACTTCACTTATGCGTTCAGTTGATTGCATGCAGGTCTTTGCTGGCCAAAGCTAACAATTAATTTCTGAATGTACTGTACTACATAATACTGACTTGTTTCTCGCACAATGTTCATTTCTGAATGGACTGTACTACATCTGCTGAATTGTTTTTCACACAGTGTTCATTTCTGAATGTACTGTACTAGATAATACTGAATTGTTTCTCACACAATGTTCATTTCTGAATGTTCTGTACTAGATGCCCTGAATTGTTTTTTCACACACTGTTCATTTCTGAATGGACGGTACTATATCTGCTGAATTGTTTTTCACAGAATGTTCATTTCTGAATGTACTGTACTACATATGCTGAATTGTTTTTCACACAGTGTTCATTTCTGAATGTACTGTACTAAATATGCTAAATTGTTTTTCACACAGTGTTCTTTTCTGAATGTACTGTACTACATATTCTGAATTGTTTTTCAAACAGTGTTTATTTCTGAATGTACTGTACTAAATATGCTGAATTGTTTATCACACAGTGTTCTTTTCTGAATGTACTGTACCACATATGCTGAATTGTTTTTCACACGGTTTTCATTTCTGAATGTACTGAACTACATATGCTGAATTGTTTTTCCTACAATGTTCATTTTTGAATGTACTGTACTACATATGCTGAAGTGTTTTTCACACAGTGTTCATTTCTGAATGTACTGGCATACATATGCTGAATTGTTTTTCACACAGTATTTATTTCTGAATGTACTGTACTACATATACTGAATTGTTTCATTTCTGGATGTACTGTACTACATATGCTGAATTGTTTTTCCCATGGTGTTCATTTCTGAATGTACTGTACTACGTATGGTGAATTGTTTTTAACACAGTGTCTATTTCTGAATGTACTGTATTATATATGCTGAATTGTATTTCCCATGGTGTTCATTTCTGAATGTACTGTATTACATATACTGAATTGTTTTTCACACAGTGTTCATTACTGAATGTACTGTACTACATATACTGAATTGTTTTTAACACAGTGTTTATTTCTGAATGTACTGTACTACATATGCTGAATTGTTTTTAACACAGTGTTTATTTCTGAATGTACTGTATTATATATGCTGAATTGTTGTTCCCATGGTGTTCATTTCTGAATGTACTGTATTACATATACTGAATTGTTTTTCACACAGTGTTCATTTCTGAATGTACTGTACTACATATGCTGAATTGTTTTTAACACAGTCTTTATTTCTTTTTTTTTCAAAACAGGTTTATTGTTTTAACATACAAGAGAAATATCATAACAATTTTATACAAGTAATTAAAAATAGATATGATTATAACATTCAACAAAACAACTAAAGTATTTACAAAGACATCCACTACAATCAGATCAATTAATTAAACTAAAATACCATGCTATTGAAATTAGGATTTTTTTAACAAATTTTGTAAATTATCCCATACAATATAATAAGATGTTTTTCTAGTTGTTCTTGACCTAATTGTGTTTATTTCCATATGGCACACTATATTCATAACATTTTTAAATTCATTGAGCGAAGGAGGTGTATCTGAAATCAATTTCTGGTTATTACTTTCCTAGCCACTGCTAGAATAGACCATAACAAGGAAGCTTAACCTTTTTAACACTTTGAGGTACAGGTGTGTTGAATAATATAAGAGATTTAGAAATAATGAAATTATCTGTAAAAAGAGCCTGCAAAATTCATTAACTGACTTCCAGTATTCTTTCAATTTTATACAGTCATAAAACATATGAGCCCAGTCAGCATTAATTTCTACATTACATCTCTTACATAGATTATCTTTATTATTTATTTTATTCATCATCAAGGTGTATAAAAGATCTATGTAAAATTTCCATGTATAAAGTCTCAGACAATGGAAGGCGTAGTTCTATAGGCAGATTCAATATATATTGTTTACCTTGTTGATTTGGTGGGTCCCCATTAATAGAAGTGAAATAATTCCAGTATGAATCTACACTGTAAAGTTTCTTGTCTGATAATTTTATGTATGTATGAAAGTTTACCTTTATCAGAAACTTTATGTTGTAAATTTAATATCAAGTAATCAATCAGTGTTGGAATAGATTCTTTAACTGTTATAGACATTAGATCTATTTTATTAATGAGATGTTGTCTAAAGGTCTGAACCTCTAACCAGCAAGTTTCTCTTAGATCAAATTCTTGTTTTAAGAAATCTAGATTTTTAACTTTATTATCAGATATCAACTGATACCAGTACTTTAGATCATTATCTATAGCTAAATGAGTTCCTTCAAGTAGATGACAAAAGCATACCCTGAGTATACATTATAGAGAATATAATAAAATTCCATTCCCTATACTTAGGGTGCATGAATATAAAGTTCTGATAGCTAATAATAATATTTAATGGGTAACAAACCATATGTTTAGGTGTAATAGGTGAAGTACAAAATTCCTTTAGTAACCATAACATGGAGTTATTTACAATCATATTTTTATGTGTTAAGGAGATTTTCATGAAGTGCATACTAATTAGCTCCCAATAATCTTTCCATTTTGCAACATATGACTGATCTATTAATAAAGTAATAACTTTTACAATAGAAGAGATAGTATATAAATTAAAGTCTGGAAAAGAAATACCCCATTGAGACCAGCTATTAGTATGTTTCTTTAATGCAATCCTAGGTCTATTAGGTGCCCATAGGAAATTTAACATTAGTGTATTCAGTTTCTTGATAATTATTTTTGTAGGTGGAAGTATTATTGATTGTATTAAGTATAAAATCTTGGGGAATATTATAATTTTAATAATTGTAAGTCTCTCCTCCATAGTAAAAAACATATTATTCCAGGTATTAAAAAGGGTTTGTATATTAAGAAAACAGGTATTATAATTATTATATATAATAGATTTAATATCTTTAGATAGTATTATACCTAAATAAGTTATCTGACCTGAATTGGGTACATATTTAGTAAAATCACTAAAATGAGAACATTTTTTCGTGTATATATAGGTAGTATTTTAGTTTTTTCTTCATTGAATATTAAACCAGAAATACTTTTAAAATTCATCATTTTATCAAATAGAGACTGCATAGAAGAATTAGATCCTGCTGATGTAATTACAACATCATCTGCAAAAAGTTGAATTTTGGATGTTGTATTTTCATCTATTTCAAAACCCTCTATGTCAGTACTGTTTCTGATCAAATTAGCCCAAGGCTTCATTACTAAAGTGAATAATAGTGGAGAAAGTGGGCATCCTTGTTTTGTACCTTTAAAAATGGGTATTTTTTGTGAAACATATGTTCCTACCTTAATATAAGCCAATGTTCCTTTGTATAAATGCTCAATTAGATTTACAAATGCATCTGAGAAGTTTGTGCACTTCAGTAAGGTAAACAGATAGTCCCAACTTACTGAATCAAATGCTGAACTTATATCAAGACTAATAAGTGTTAAATCGTTCTTTTTCCTATTTGCAAAATCAATTAATGTTAAAGTTCTTCTTATATTATCAAAAGTATTTCTATTTACAATGAAGCCTGTCTGATCTATATCTATAATGCCGGGGATGGTTTTCTTCAATCTATCAGCAAAAATACTCATAAACATTTTATAATCAACATTAAGTAATGAGATGGGCCGATATGAAGTACATCTAGTTGGATCTTTATTAGGTTTTAAAATTGACAAAATAAATGTATATTGCCAAGATGAGGGGGGGTTATTAACTCAGTTTAGGCCAAAATAAAAACCTTATGTATTAATGAATATGTACTTTTAGAAAGGATTTTATATATCTCTGGTATAATACCATCATTACCCGGTGCTTTGTTTGATTTATGCTTATTTATTTGTGTAATAACCTCTGTATATGAAATACTTTTGTCCAATAGTTTAATCTGTTGTTTATTAAGCTTTTTATTCATGTTTGTGGTTATAAACTCCTTTATTTTATCTTTAGGTTCCATGTTAATGTTTTTATGGTTAATTTTGTGAAAGTGATTTCTAAATTCATCTAGTATTTCTGGTATACTAGAAACATTCTTCTTTTTCCTTAGAGAAAAGATTTCTTTGATATAGCTTTGTTTATTCAACCTTTTGTTTTATTTTTAAGTCTATGTAAGTATTTGGGGCTTATTGAATAAGACAAAATTTGTATTCTCTAAAGTTATTTTAACTTTATGAGTTAAAATTTCTTTGTATTTCTCATTTTAGTTTGTTTATTTCTTCAATAACTTTCTTGCCCATAATATTTTCTTTATTATTATGTTTATAAGAGTCTAATTTACTTTGAATATCTAACAATTCCTTATCCCAAGATTTCCTTTTATTATTATACCATCTGATACTTTGTCCATATAGATATGATTTTAAGGCATCCCAGACATAGACAATGGAGACTTCAGGAGTATTATTTATGTCTAAAAATGTTTTACTTCTGAAAGTATATATTCTTTATAGTCTTTTAGTTGAGTTAAGTATGCTGGTATCCTTTTGATCTGAACATTATGAGTATTTTTTATCACGAATTCAAAAGCAATTGAATTATGATCAGATATAGGACATGAAATGATTTTGGAATTAATTAAATCTGTTACCATCTGGTTAGAAATAAAGACCCTATCTATTTTGAATAAGTTTTGTATCTGTTAGAAAAAAGGTGTATGGTAATGATTTTGAATCTATCTGATTATTAATATCATTCAAATGATAAAATTAGCAAAATCATTTAAATGTTTTGCATTAGATGTAATTCTTCTTTTTCCTATAGTGGTAGTATCACTTTCATGTAGTATACAATTAAAGTCACCAGCTAAAATAATATCTCCTATAGAGAATGATATGATCTTATCAAGATGATGTTTCACTGTATTAATACCAATTCCAGGTATCCAATATACATTAATTAAAGTGTAAGTCTTCCCATTAATTTGTATTGTAACCATACAAAACATTCCTTTGTCATCCTGATAAGACTTAATGGTTTTAGGAATGGGCATACTTTTATTCCATAAAATAGCCACTCCTCTTTTTCTGAGTGTGCTCTGAACTAACCAATACTGTATATTTGTTTGTGGCTAGTTTATCAATATCTTTTTTCAAGAGATGGGTTTCTTGCAGGAAGACTAAGTTGACCTTATGTAAATTAATGTATCTTATTAGGCTTGCCCTTTTACACGGATTATTCAATCCATTAATGTTTAAAGAAATTCCTTTTAAAGATGTCATTTGGCATTTTTAAAACTTAAGAATCTTATGATCAAAATAACAAATAACAGCATAAGTACTGTTACATCTCCTCCTTTAGGTGTACCTTTAAATATAGCTGTATTTATTGAATCTCTTATGGGATTTTGTATAGGATTCAATTTTGTTTGTAGTGACAATGAGTGTACAAAATATATTGTGGATGTCAAAACTATATACATATAACAATGAACAAGTGAAAATAATGTAAGGATTAAACATTGCATCCAGCCTGGAGTTAAAAACTCCAACTTAGAGTAGTATTTACCACTCAAGTTAACCCCCTACCCTAAGCAGCAGTACCTCAGCTACCACCTTATCAATTTAATACTGGTTATATTTAACTTAAATTAACAGCGTTCAATTCAATTATCTAGCAAGACAAGACTACACATTTGGTAAAACAGCATCATATAAACTAAAATAAACTTTTTTTTTAAAACTATTCATACTACTATATACATCTATGTAATATAATACACTTGTATTCAAATAGCATTCAAATAATCTTGATATTAGGAACCAAGAGGAGAGAGAGAAATAAAAGACATGAAGAGGGGGAGAGAAGAAAAAAAGGAAGGCATATTTACATATTAATTTATTCAAACTATGTAAAAATAAGTTCTAACATTCATTTAAATCAAAAACTTTGGCTAATATGGTTCAGACATTACATATATTAAGATGCATCTATTTTCTGTCATGTAAATGCAGTCAACAGCTTCCAAAAAAAACCTTGAATTGCTTGTATATGAGCATTTTACTCATACTCATTATTGTCAATAGAATAAAATATTATATTTATAGAAATTGTTATAAATCATACTGCATAGTTATGCAAATTCTCAGAAACACTTGCATTATTGTGAAAAAAGCCATCTGTATTTTGTATGTCTATACTACTGCTTTAAAATATATCACATGACAATTTCTTCCAGAATAGAGTTATAAAGTTATTTATGCTTGTCAATCAGATGAATTAAATGAGTTATAGTAATGTATATTAACAAACGAAATGCAGAGCAGCACACCAGCGGAGACGGGAGCGAGCGTGATAAATATGTAGTAAAAACTTTCAATCACCATACACGCTGTTCCCTGATGGCTATAAAACGTAACCACAACTTCAAAAGATGATATCCAATGGCATGAAAAACAAAATACACTTCTGGATACTTAACAAATCTTTAATTCCAGGACAGAGTAAGCGCTCTCGCCAACAGGCTTCTTCAGACTCATAATAATAATT
Source organism: Protopterus annectens (assembly GCF_019279795.1). NCBI lineage: Eukaryota > Metazoa > Chordata > Ceratodontiformes > Protopteridae > Protopterus > Protopterus annectens. The sequence goes on from NC_056735.1 coordinate 328,203,872, forward strand.
GGTAAAAGTTACAGACTTTAAAAATCCCACCAAAGAATCTCATTGGGTGAGAATCCAGTCCTATTACTCTACAGGATTCATCTCAAAGATTTAAAGTAATATTAGCTGCATTTAAAATACAAAGACAAACAACATTAAAATATTCATGCGCTTGTAATAACTGCTAAAACAGAATAAACAACATTTTAAAAAACATTTTAAACGTACATATAAAAAATCACATCTTGAAACATCTGTTTCAATGTTGACAAAGTCAGTTGCATGTCATGCAGTCTGTGGGCAAGTCAATATGAAGAACATACTTAAAATCATACTTAAAAACAAGCTGTCTATTCATATTGAATGGAAGTTAGATAAAATAGAATAAAACAACTCCAAGACAGAAAACCAGTTTGTATAATGTGAATGAATCATGGTAATACATTCAAAAGACCAGGGAATGGCACGGATCCAAGTGGCAATGTTCAAGTATTAACTATATTCCTGTATGGAACATAGGTAGAGTTAAACAAACAGAGGGGCTATCTGGTTATTATGCAATATCAAAATGTATCAATAAGGCATAGGTCTATTCAATGAGGTGTCATGATTTAAATGTCTCATGAGGGCCACTTATTAAATTCAAACACAAATGTTACAGGATTATACTTATGCTATTGAGTTAAAATTCAACCTTATACTACTGTAGGAATTTGCATCAATACATAAATCATATCAATGCTTCACTCGACGTAACCTCCTACTTTTAAGGAATGGTTTTATCTGTACCTTATCATTGAGACCAGGGGGTGTATCTGCTCTCCATCTAATAATCCATCTGGTCTCACATTCCAAAGTTCTATTAATAAGGTCACCTCCTCTAAAACCTTGTGTGAGTGTCTGTATAACAAAAAATTTAAATGCATGCTGTGGGCCTAGACTTTTACAATGTCTCGCCAATGCATTAACATCTGATTTTATTCTAATCTGGTAGTTATGCTCCCTAATGCGTTCTTTAAGGGTCCTGTTCGTCTTCCCTATATAGTAGGAGGGACATGAATTGCATATAGCAACATAAACCACATTCCTACTTTCACAGTTGGTATTAGTTGGTAAAAGTTACAGACTTTAAAAATCCCACCGAAGAATCTCATTGGGTGAGAATCCAGTCCTATTACTCTACAGGATTCATCTCAAAGATTTAAAGTAATATTAGCTGCATTTAAAATACAAAGACAAACAACATTGAAATGTTCATGCGCTTGTAATAACTGCTAAAACAGAATAAACAACATTTTAAAAAACATTTTAAGATGCATAAAAAATCACATCTTGAAACATCTGTTTCAATGTTGACAAAGTCAGTTGCGTGTCATGCAGTCTGCAGGCAAGTCAATATGAAGAACATACTTAAAATCATACTTAACATAACATTGGGATATTTTAATGTCCGATGCGGATGTGAGTGATGTTGTAGGACCCAAACCATGCATAACATATAAGAACCATCCGAATTTGAAGAGTATACTCTGCAGACCTAGATATAATATCCTAGATATAATATCAATAGGCAGAGTATAGTGGGTGCTACTGTGAACACTGCACCTTGTGGTAAATGTAATCAATGCCCCTTTATCAATACAGATACCAATTTCACACATCCTAATACAGGACGAATGTTCAATTTTTATACTAATACCAACTGTGAAAGTAGGAATGTGGTTTATGTTGCTATATGCAATTCATGTCCCTCCTACTATATAGGGAAGATGAACAGGACCCTTAAAGAACACATTAGGGAGCATAACTACCAGATTAGAATAAAATCAGATGTTAATGCATTGGCGAGACATTGTAAAAGTCTAGGCCCACAGCATGCATTTACATTTTTTGTTATACAGACACTAACACAAGGTTTTAGAGGAGGTGACCTTATTAATAGAACTTTGGAATGTGAGACCAGATGGATTATTAGATGGAGAGCAGATACACCCCCTGGTCTCAATGATAAGGTACAGATAAAACCATTCCTTAAAAGTAGGAGGTTACGTCGAGTGAAGCATTGATATGATTTATGTATTGATGCAAATTCCTACAGTAGTATAAGGTTGAATTTTAACTCAATAGCATAAGTATAATCCTGTAACATTTGTGTTTGAATTTAATAAGTGGCCCTCATGAGACATTTAAATCATGACACCTCATTGAATAGACCTATGCCTTATTGATACATTTTGAGATTGCATAATAACCAGATAAGCCCCTCTGTTTGTTTAACTTTACCTATGTTCCATACAGGAATATAGTTAATACTTGAATATTGCCACTTGGATCCGTGCCATTCCCTGGTCTTTTGAATGTATTACCATGATTCGTTCACATTATACAAACTGGTTTTCTGTCTTGGAGTTGTTTTATTCTTTTTTATCTAACTTCCATTCAATATGAATAGACAGCTTGTTTTTAAGTATGATTTTAAGTATGTTCTTCATATTGACTTGCCCACAGACTGCATGACACGCAACTGACTTTGTCAACATTGAAACAGATGTTTCAAGATGTGATTTTTTATATGTACTTTTAAAATGTTTTTTTAAAATGTTGTTTATTCTGTTTTAGCAGTTATTACAAGCGCATGAACATTTCAATGTTGTTTGTCTTTGTATTTTAAATGCAGCTAATATTACTTTAAATCTTTGAGATGAATCCTGTAGAGTAATAGGACTGGATTCTCACCCAATGAGATTCTTTGGTGGGATTTTTAAAGTCTGTAACTTTTACCAATTATTATTATGAGTCTGAAGAAGCCTGTTGGCGAAAGCGCTTACTCTGTCCTGGAATTAAAGATTTGTTAAGTATCCAGAAGTGTATTTTGTTTTTCATGCCATTGGATATCATCTTTTGAAGTTGTGGTTACGTTTTATAGCCATCAGGGAACAGCGTGTATGGTGATTGAAAGTTTATAGTAATGTATATCTTTGGAACATAAGTTTCTAACACAGATTAGTATGCTGCAGTCAAGTAGATTTTCAAAAACACTTGAATAAATGTTTCATTTTCTATGCCTTCTAAAATAAGACATTTACTTACTACAAGAAACTGCATAATTTAAAATCATTATAACTGACATATTTTATGAATTATAACATAGATATTTAAGTAATTATATAAAATAACTCACATTTAGATGTTAAAGAGTTCATTTTCCTTCATATAGTCGCATTGCATCAGTTCTACTTCCTGGTAGAGTGTTCTTCCTGAATCTGCAATGTGTCAGTGTGATATCTGGGTCAAAGGTCAGATTGACTGCTTTCAGCTTCTCTGTGAGAATTCTGAGAGTTGAAGCTTTTTGAAACAACTTGAGGACACTGTTCATGAGGTAGCCCACATCCCAGATTGTCTCCCTTAACATTTTGGCGGGAAACTTGTGAAAAACTAGTGACAAACATTCATTTAGCAGTGTAATGCATCTAAACATGACAAAACCTTTGCAATGTATTTTACAGGTTATTACAGCCTCTATGTAAGTGAAATTAAGCCCAAAGTTATTAATAAGTAATAAAACTCAATATTTTTGTCCCAACTCAATTTTATGCAAATCTTATTATTTACTGTGTCTATATGATCAAAAGCATTTCTATATATTAATATGAAAAAAAAATAAAGAGAAAGAATAAAGAAAAGAAAGAGAGTAGAAAATAAAAGTATAAGGCAGAAATAAAAAAATGTAAGAAAGCTATAAGAAGTATATACAATGGAATATTACTGTTTATATTAATAGGGTTAAACATAACACATATTATTTACTACTATTTAGTTCTAATTATTATTAGTTAAAGCATGACATATTATTTACAAACAAGCATAAGCAGTATAATCAAGAAAGTATAATTAGGAATAGCATTTGAAGAACATATAAACTTTTTACAAGGAATAAATATGTTATTATTCTATTAATCATATTTTCATTACTCTTCTCTCCTGCCTCCCCCACCCTTTACCCACTACATAATCTAAATAGAATGTCATTGTTTAAACAAAGAAAAGAAGAAAAGGAGAAAAAAAAGAGAAAAAAATGTATCAAATTACTGACCTTACTTCTCTTTTTCAGAAAGAGAAACAGATTGAATAATAGGTTGTTATTAGTTCCTCAGATATTTTGACTGGTTATGAAACAAAACATTTCCTAGCACACAGAGAATAACTTTGATTAAATCTTTTTCAGAATATTTGTGGATTTCTGGAAATGCAGGAACTATATTTAAAAAGATTAATAATGAAGTAAAATGATGAGAGAAAAAAAAGAAAAAAAAACATAGAACAAATCATTTGTTTTTTAGTCTCTTCTTCTTCTCTGAAGTCTTCCACAAAGTTACAGTTGCCAGTCTCTTTAATGAAGGACTAGCCCATTCCATTTCCTCTATTTTATCCAAAATCTTATTTTTTTTTGATAAACAGTAAAGCAGAGTCTAAGTCATCAAAAATTTTAGGACCATCAGGAAGGAAGATTTTTAGCTTGGCAGGAAACAGAAGGTATGTTTTAAACTGTGCTTTTTTAAGCTCCCTTATTAGTGGCAGAAAAACTTTTTCTTTTAGCTATTACCAAGGAAGAATAGTCATTGTCAAAACGCACAGTTGTCTCATTAATCTTAACAGGAGCTTTAGCCCAAGCAGATTTAAGAACCATCTATTTATCAAAAGATGATAGAAATCTAACTATAACTGATCTAGGATAGTTTTTGTTAGAGTTAGTATTAGCTATAGATCTATGTGCTCTTTTGATACCAAAAGAGAATGCTTCTGGTAAGTCTAAAGTTTTAGGGAGCCATGTTGTTAAAAAAGAAGCAACATTGTTACCTTCAATATTTTCTGGCAGTCCAAAAATCCTAATGTTATTGCACCTAGATCTATTTTCCAGGTCATCCAACTTTGTTTGTAAATGTGTATTTTGTTTCAGCAGAAACTCAATGTTGATTTCCTCTTCTTGGGTTCTATTTTCCATGTCATTCACAGCTTCTTCTATGCCTGTCATCTGGATCTTCTGTTGTTGCAGGTCTATATGTAACAAGTCTGTTTGTTTTGTAGTTTTTTCTGTGAAGGTATCTATTTTAGTATCCATTTTATCCATCTTAGCAGTAAGTTGCTGGATTATAGTTATCAGAGACTGAAGTTCTTTCTTGATGCTGGAGTCTTGAGAATTTGTCTTACTGGAACTCATTTCAGACTGATAAACTGACAGGAAAATTTCCAAAGTGATTTCTGACAGGAATATTGTTAAAATTTCCTTTCTTTTTTAGATATAGTTCAAGAACGATATAAAACAAACATATTTAGAAAGAAAATTACTTCAAAAATTATTTTTTTAAGTAATTAATTCCTGTCAGTGTAAGGAAATTGGTGGAGCTGAATAAATCTGCTGCTATCCTGTGTTCATCCTTGGCCACGCCCCCCACAGTGTTTATTTCTGAATGTACTGTATTATATATGCTGAATTGTTTTTCACACAGTGTTCATTTCTGAATGTACTGTACTACATATGGTGAATTGTTTTTCACACAGTGTTCATTTCTGAATATACTGTACTACATATGCTGAATTGTTTTTCACACAGTGTTAATTTCTGAATGTACTGTATTATATATGCTGAATTGTTTTTCCCATGGTGTTCATTTTGGAATGTACTGTACTACATATGCTGAATTGTTTTTCACACAGTGTTCATTTCTGAATGTTCTGTACTACATATGCCGAATTGTTTTTCACACAGTGTTCATTTCTTAATGTACTGTATTACATACACTAAATTGGTTTTCACACAGTGTTCATTTCTGAATGCACTGTACTACATATGCTGAATTGTTTTTAACACAGTGTTTATTTCTGAATGTACTGTATTATATATGCTGAATTGTTTTTCCCATGGTGCTCATTTCAGAATGTACTATACTACATATGCTGAATTGTTTTTCCCACAGTGCTCATTTCTGAATGTTCTGTACTACATATGCTGAATTGTTTTTCACACAGTGTTCATTTCTGAATGTACTGTACTACATATGCTGAATTGTTTTTCCCATGGTGTTCATTTCTGAATGGACTGTACTATATATGCTGAATTGTTTTTCACACAGTGTTCATTTCTGAATGTACTGTATTATATATGCTGAATTGTTTTTCACACAGTGTTCATTTCTGAATGTACTGTATTATATATGCTGAATTGTTTTTCACACTGTACTACATATGCTGAATTGTTTTTCCCACAGTGTTCATTTGTGAATGTACTGGCATGCATATGCTGAATTGTTTTTCACACAGTATTCATTTCTGAATGTACTGTACTACATATACTGAATTGTTTTTCACATGGTTTTCATTTCTGAATGTACTGTATTATATATGCTGAATTGTTTTTCACACTATGTTCATTTCTGAATGGACTGTACTACATACGCTGAATTGTTTTTCACACAGTGTTCATTTCTGAATGTATTGAACTACATATGCTGAATTGTTTTTCCCACAGTGTTCATTTCTGAATGTACTGAACTACATATGCTGAATTGTTTTTCCCACAATATTCATTTCTGAATGTACTGTACTACACATGCTGATTTGTTTTTCACACAGTGCTCATTTCTGAATATACTGAACTACTTATGCTGAATTGATTTTCACACAGTGCTCATTTCTGAATGTACTGAGCTACATATGCTGAATTGTTTTTCACACAGTGTTCATTTCTGAATGTACTATACTACATATGCTGAATTGTTTTTCCCATGCTATTCATTTCTGGATGTACTGTGCTACATATGCTGAATTGTTTTTCACAGGCTTTGTTAAGGGCAGATCCTGCCTCTTAAACCTGGTTGATTTCTTTGAAACAGTCACCAAGGCCATTGACGAGGGGAAGGTGGTCCACACAGCCTACCTGGACCTTGCAAAAGCCTTCGATACAATACCCCACTCAGGCATTATAGATAAGCTCACCAGCTTAAATATAAACCCCTATGTCACTAGATGGATTGCAAACTGGCTCAAGGACAGAACCCACATGGTTAGAATTGCTGGAGCCATGTCAGACTCCAAACTAGTTACAAGTGGTGTCCCACAAGGCTCAGTCCTGGGACCTCTCTTGTTCGGTATATATTTCCTGGAGGTACAGGCCAACATGGAAGGACTGTGGCTGACCAAGTTCGCAGATGCCTGCAAACTGGGTGCCATAATCAACTCTCCAGCCAACACAAGCATCCTCCAAAAGGGCCTCATAGAAACAGACAACTGGTCCCAGAGCCATGGCCTCAAGCTAAATGCCAAAAAGTGTATAGTCATCCCCTTTGGCAAAAACAAAGTGCCCACAAATTACCACATAGGTGGTAATCCATTAAGTACCGAAGAAGTAATTAGGGACCTGGGGACCCAAGTTGATAGCAATCTCTCATTTGACAACAGTGGTTAGAAAAACATTTTTTATAGCCCACCTAATCATGAAGGGATTCACATCTAGATCAGGGGAGGTCATCGTGCCTCTTTACTCATCCCTCATCAGGCCCATAATTGAGTACAATGCCCCTTTTGGGATGTACTTTACCAGACACCTGCAGCAACTGAAAAGACCCCAAAAGTATCTCACCAAGAGGATCAAAGGGCTCAAACAGATGCCATATGCTGCCCGGTTAAAGAAACTCCAGCTCTACTCAGTGGCATACCACCTGTTCAGAGGCGATCTGTGCCTGACATATAATGCCATGTCCAACCCGAAATTAATGGACATGCTGCACCTCAGAAAATCCAAATCCCATTGAGCTACGTGCTCAAGAGACTTGAACCTCAGCACTGAAATAAATAGGACATGCTGGAGGGACAGATTCATAACATAGAGGCTCCCTTCACTCTGGAATAAAATCCCAGTCCAGGTTAGGCAGAGTCCCTCATTGACTCTCTTCAAGAGGAATCTTGATGAGTGGATGGGAGATCATAGGTTTACCCTGGGTATCACTTCTTTGTCACTGTTAGACAGAGGCACAGTATACTAAACCTTTTGCAA
>NC_056735.1:328212400-328302400 GCF_019279795.1 Protopterus annectens
CAATGAGGGACTGTCCATAGCAAAGTGGGACAGCTGGTAACCCTGGTGACCATGCCCATGTCGCTACTGGGGTTGCCACCTTTTCCAGTGGCCAAGGTGGGACATTTTCGGGACTCACATCAGATTTTACAGGCCAACACATATCCACGGTCACTATATAGCATAGAACTTCACTTGTTTGCCTAAATAAAAGCTTATTGTTGTAGCAGTTTGGTTGCTTATTCTGTTTCTTGTGACATTTAGGTATTTCAGTTACGGAAATAACCATTTCATGCAACCATTACATTAAATACGGGATATCATTATGTCCTACAATCTTAGCACATTTGCCGTTTTTAATATTTTTTATCAGGACACAACTGCCCATAGAGGGACTGCCCCTCACAAAGTGGGACAGGTGGTAACCTTAGTCGCTACTCCTATGTCGGTGCGGCGCGCTGACATGCTGCGGTACACCTTCTCTGGGTATGCCCACTGACGGTGCATTGCGGGACAAACACGGTGTTACGCGTATAATTTGTTCCTTGGACGGGTACACTTAGGGCTTCGTGGGTTGTATTTGCTTCTCCGTTTTGTTGGGACGGGTACTATGTTGCATACTCTATGTGCGTTTCATTCTGCACGGGCCCTGGCTGCTGCCATTACTATTATGGGCGGACCGTGGCAGTCAGCACATTAGGTTGCTCATTGCCTGCCGGCTTAGCCACGCCTCCGGACGCATCCTACTTGGGCTCGCTCACGCACACTACGCACGTGTCTGTGGTTGCGGCGCGCTCTCATTACTATGCATATGGCGCTACTACGCCGACTATTCACTGCACCGCCGGCGCAGGCCTTACACCGGCCTTGCGCCGAGCTTCATGAATCCCGGGGATGGTGCAGAAAAGAATATTTTTTCCAACTAATCTGGCCTTCAGAACCTTTTAATATGATTGCCATTGGAATCTACACATCCACTCCTATATTGCTTTTTTAAGCACCTTTATTGAATTATCACTTGTGACATAAGCAAACTTATGTTTATATAAAAGTAATTAAACCATATTACCAAGTTCACATTTACAGACATTATAGGAAAGATAAAATATATGCAATGTATAATTCAAACAACATTACATAAATTATTTAGTGCTTGCCTTCTCTTAAACCTCATTTTTCCTCCAAAACATTTTTTCTGCAGGTATTGGTTCCACAATTTCCATTTTTATATATAATTTATTCCTACTATTTTCTAAAGATCCCACTTCCTGTTCTTTCATCTCTGTTACAATATTCACTACTTCAAGTATAGTTGGTTTCAGTTTTGATTTCCATTTTCTAATAACTGCTTTTTGGCAGCCACCAGAATTAAACTTGGGGCCTGACTGTGTCTAGTCAGTTCAGATCCTATATCCCAGCTCAAAAACAATTTTATTAGTTACACTCATGTGTTCACCCAATATTCCTGACAGAGTATACGGGAGGGAATTTTTAAAGTCTGCCAACTCATTGGACTCTCAAAACATATGTTCCTAATTATCTCTTTCTTCCCCATCTCACCTCCATAATTTGCCATCTGCCTGAGGAAAAAATCTTTGGAGTCTGCTTAGGTTCATAGGTTGGTACTAGGCTATTGGCCCTAGGGCCTATACAAGCCTAGCCATAACAATTCCCTGGATATTTCTTCCCACAATATTTACTTCTCTGGACCCCTGTCTAGCAAGGCAACTGACATGATCCCCGGGGTGAATTTCCTATCTCCCATCCAATCATCAAGGTTCCTTTTAAAGAGGACCAATGAGGCGCTCTGCTTAACATGTATGGGCAGTCTATTCCAGAGTATGGGGAGTCTCTGAGTCAGGAACCTATCCCTCCGCATGTTTTGTTCATTGTGATGACAAGGTTTAGATCCCTGGAGCATGTGGCTCTGAGGGATTGGGATTTCTTTAAGTGGAGCATGTCCAACAGCTCAGGGTTTGACATGGCCTTGTATGTTAAGCAGAGATTGCCTCTGAGTAGACAATATGCCACAGAGTATAGCTGGAGTTTTTTTAGATGGTCAGCATATGGCATCTGCTTTACGCCTGTGATTCTTTTAGTGAGGTATTTCTGTGGCCTTTCCAGCTGTTGCAGATGTCTTGTGAGATACATACCAAACGGGGCATTATACTCTATAATGGGTCTAATGAGGGATGAGTATAGTGGGACAATGACCTCCTTTTTCTGGATGAAAAGCCCTTAGTGATGAGGTGTGCCACATAGAAGGATTTCCTGACTGTTGCGGCGATGTAGTTATCGAAAGTGAGACCACTGTCCACCTGTGTCTCTAAGTCTCTTATCACACTTTCGATGTTTAGTGTCCTGCCACCTATGTGGTAATTCATGGGTACATGTTTTTTTCCAAAGGGGATAACTATACATTTCTTAGCATTAAGCTTGAGCCCATGGCTCTGGCACAAGGCATCTTTTTCTGTAATGCCCTTTTGTAGAATATCCACATAATTTGGGAATTCAATAATGGCTCTCAGTTTGCAGTCATCTGCGAACTTTGTTAGCCAGAGTCTCTTAGTGTTGGCCTGTACTTCAGAGAAGTAGATGCCAAACAAGAGTGGTCCCAGGACTGAACCCTGAGATACTCCACTTGTCACTTGTCTGGAGCTGGATTTAGAGTTAGCTACTTTTACTGTCTGGGTTCTGTCAGTAAGACAGCTGGCAACCCATTGAGTGACGTAGGGGTTTATGCCCAGCTTAGTGGAGTGGCAGATGGTGTTAAAGGCCTTGGCGAGGTCCATATAGGCTGTGTGGACTGCCTTACCCTCATCCACAGCTCTGGAGACTAATTCGAAGAAGTCAATCAGATTCAAGAGACAAGATCAGCCCTTCACAAACCCAAACTGGGTGGGGTCCAGTGTTTGAAGGTTGCCAATGTCTTTGTTTATAAGTTCCATGATAATGCATTCCATGCCCTTGCAGATCAGGCTTGTCAGACTGATGGGAAGGCAGTTCCTGGGATCCAAGTTGGATCCCCCCTTGTGGAGTGGGATTACTGTAGCTGTGCGCCACTCAGTGGGCACGAATCCTGAGGAGAGGCTATGATTAAACATGACACTTAGGTGAGGTGCCAGTTCATTTTGTAGTTCATGTAGTACACAGTCTGGGATGTCATCTGGTCCCATGGATGCTGTATTCTTAGCTTTGGAGAGTGCGGTTTCTACCTGTGTGGCTGTCATTACTGGAATTTGGCAATCTTTTGGTATTGAGATAGGCCCTTTAGGGGGGAGAGGGGGGTGAAGTCGGCACTAAATTGATCTGCCAGGATATTGGCAATATTCTTGGGATCAGTATATTTAATGCCATTCTGTTGTAGCTCAGAGCAGATCTGAGCATTGCCATTTAGATTCTCAACATAAGTATAGAATGCCTTGTGGTTGTCTTTGGAATCTTTGGCAATTTTATTTTCATAACTAGCTTTTGAGGATTTTATGAGGCATCTCAGCTTCTTACTGAGGCTGGTGAGGGAGTTTTTTGCATCCTGGGATTTTCCTCTTTTCTGCAAGAGTTTCTTCCTTCTGTTGTATAGTTTGTTTATAGCAGGGGACCACCAGACTGGCTTCCTTTTTTTGGAGAAGAGCATCTTGGTTCTATTTGGGATGGCATGATTTATGCACGAGTGGATGTGCTCATACAGTGCCTTAGTGTAGGATTCTGCAGTCGAACTTTCAGATCCCGTCTACATGGGTGTCGTGAAGTTTGTCACTTCTGACTTCAGTAGCATGAAGTTGGCTTTGGAGAAGTTTTTTAAGGAGGTTTCCTTACTGGGGGGGGTGGGGTGGGATGTGGATGTCAAGGGTGATTTGCTTATGGTCAGACCTGAACAATGAGGGGGTGACCACTGGTGTGGAGCATCTATCTCCCATGTTGGTAATGACCAGGTCTAGGATATTGGAGCCCCTGGTGGGATAATGGATTAGTTGATCCAGGGCGTTGGAATTTATGAATTCCAAGAACCGTTGGGAAAAGGAGTTGGTATCCGAGTAGTTTTCCCAGTTAATGGCAGGGTAGTTGAAATCACCCAGTATTAGGGTGTTTGGTTCTATCTTAATATTTTCCAGTATGTTTAGAAAGGTGTAGTGAGAATCTTGGGGCATGGTGGGGGATCTGTAGCAAGCTACAATTTGGACTGCAGACTTACCTAGTGTTAGTTGCACCTGGAGAATTTCAGATGCATTGTGTTGGGCAACTAGCCTGGAGGTGTGAATATCTTTGGTGAATATGGACATTACTCCACCTTTAGTGTTTTGGCCTTGGTTTCATGGCAGAAAAATGTGGTAAGAGTTTTAGCCTGGTATTGCAGGGGTGCTCTCTGGAGCCTTGAACCAAGTCTCAGCTACTGCACAGATATCGATGTTCTCCATTTTTAGGAGTGCCTCAAGAGAGTGCATTTTGAGGTTTAGACTTCTAGCATTGAGTAGCATTACCTTCAGATTTTGCATGCTTGTATCTGTTACAGTGGTGGTTTTATCCTTTGAACCTTGCCTAAAAAAGGCACTATAGGGGTGGCAAGAGCTTTAGCCAGTAACCTGAATCCCAGGAGTGACAGATGCAGACCATCTCTGGCAAAGCATCGTGGTCTGTCAATCATGTCTTCCCAGGCAGACAAATGCTGGATACCCTTTGAATGACACCAGAAGCTTAGCCAATTGTGGAAGTCAATCATTTTGTCCTTATACTGTGGTATCATTCTGGGAGAAGGCAGGATGCTACTCAGGGCTAGGGCCATACCTGCCTGGGCCACATGATCCAAGAGCTCTTCCATGTCTCTTTTCATGTAGTCCAGGGAGGTACGTCTCAAGTCATTCACTCCAGCATGGACAATGACAGATTCGTATTTGTACTTGTTGTGGAGTGACTTGAATGCATGCGTTATGTGGTGGATCCTGGCACCCGACATCCAGCTGACTGTAATTTTCTTCTTGTTCAGCCTGGTGAGTGGGACATCAATGTGCCTGACTTTAGAGTCACCTTTGACTAAAGTGTTGGGTACATTGTCTTGCCTTAGGGGCTGTTGTTGGGTGGCACACTGGTGTTGTGAGCTATGTGTCACTGTGGTTGTGACTGGTGTTTGTTTGCATTTTAGCTTCGAAGGTCCTTGTTGCTTGGGCATGTTAATGTTAAGGTCCTCTGCATATGTGGGTTTAGTGTTGCTATGTGTGGGTGTTGATGGTTTGGGTTTTGAAGGGCTATGAGTTGATTGAGGTGTAGTGCAGGTGTTAACCTTCTCCTCTTGACTGTCTAGCACAATCTTGGCCGGAGAGAGCTTTGCTTCCAGTTTGGCTATGTAAATGCATCTCTCGCAGGTTGTAGTGTTGGGTGGTAGGAGGAGAGGATTGCCTGTGTAATTGAGGCAGTTGCCACATTGCCCAAGTATGCCCAGATTCACCAGGTGGACAGGAGAAATCACCGGAAGCTGACCCTTGGACATAACTGTTTAGGTGCTTTTTTTGTAAAATTTAAGAGCTGTTTTTCCTTACCTTTGCAAGGTACTTTGCAATTATAGGCTGTTTAGTGTCTATGATTAATTTCTCCTTATTGACAAGGAGAGTTGAGTGCTTGTATCCGTTTCAGGTGTCCTAGTGCTTTCCAGCAGGTTCTAGAGCAAGTGTTCATCACAGGGGTTCAGATTTTAGTGCTACTACTGAGAAACCAGCTAGTTCTAAGAGAAAATTTGAAGAGCAGACTTTCTGGCACCTGGAATAGTTTAATTGTAGCCTTGCAGTGCTGCAAGATGTGAACAATGTGCAAACACATGTGTTTTTAAGCCAGCAAGTTGAAAGGGATAGAAATCAGCCCAAAAAGGCTAATAAGATTACAATTTCAGAGCTGGAAACCACTCCTCTAGCGTTAGATAGGCAGTACAATGCTCACCAGTCTCACTGGTAAGCAGTAGGACTTCCCTCTACCACAGCAAGGTCTGGATAGCTCTGAACACAGAAAATAAAGTCCTGAGACAAGCAAAGCCTGGGATATGGACTGGCTAGGAAAGGTGGGAAACGAGCAAACAAGATAGTATTTTTTTTTGCTGAAACAGGCTAAACAATGCAATAATACAATAAATAAACACAAAAAAGGCTAACACACTTGAGTGTGTAGTCCTAAACAGTAAATGCAATTAAAACTCTACAAAATTAGCAATTTAAAACTTTTTAAATGAAGCAAGGCAAGTGCACAATTGAAAAATGATTTAAGAGGCAGTAGTACAGCAGAATAAGTAGCTAGTCTACATATACAAAGAAGTCTATATATACAGAAAAGCAGCTAAAACACACAAACAATTCAGATGCAGTGCAAGCTAGAGCACTTGAGTTGAGGCAATATTAAGGCAATTACAGTTATAATAAATGCTCTAAAATATACTCTCTATTTCCAAAATGTTTGAGAAGCACAGTCAGAACACAAGGAGATTCAGGCAATTTTTTTTTGAAAGGGAAAAAGGAGAAACAGAAGGCCTTCTCAGATGTTGCTGCTTGGGGTATAAAAGTATCTATGCAAACACTTCCAGGCAAAATCCTAAATCTTCTAGACATTGTTGCATATTTAGGGTGCTATGCATATGTCCTCCCATTGTTTCTATGTGAATCGCATATGTAACCCCTCTTTCCCATCTGTTTTGATCTCTTCTGACTGATTCCTATACTCATAGTGCAATATTTTATATGCACTACTAATTACCCCTATTTCTAACAGCAGCTTCTGTTCTAGAGTCAATTAAAAACTCAAGTAGTGCAGGTCTTCCATTTAAGACTCCCCTATCCCTTTCTCTTTGTCTGTACTCTGGTAGCAATCCCAGATAAGGAAGACAATCACTAGCCTGCAATCCAAATGTCTTCCTGGCCTCTTCCATTTCTATTACCCTTCCTTGTCCAATTATTTGTTTCGAATATTTTGGTTCCTTTGCCAGCATCCTCCAGTAAATTTTATCCCCATCTAGTCTATTCTCTGTACCCCTAATTGCAGTCATCGCTATTATCAGAATCTCCTTTCTCCACTGCTGTGTTGGCTTAGTTCTTAGTATACTTTCTGCTACTTTAGGAAGATAATATTCTGTATGACTGTTGTTATTCTCCCTAAGGATCTGCATTCAAAATCCCTTTCTTTCCTGCTTAGCCCTCTGCTTCATCATCATCCCTTTCTACACTGCATTGTAGCATTCTGCTTGTGTTATGTATAAGAATGTGTAGCTCTAAAATATCCCTTCAAGTCAGGTAATCCTAAACCTCCTTGCTCTATTGGGAGGATCAACTTATCCTACTGGACTCTTCCCCTCTTCCCCTCCCAGATAAGATCCTTCAATTCTTTATTAATTACTGTGCACAACTTTTCTAGTTCACAAAAATATGTATGACCTGTGTATAAAACTAAAGGGACTAAAACTATTTTTACTGCTTGTATTTTGCTATCCATATCCATAGGCAAGAACTTCTAGTTTCTCAGTATTTGCATTAACTTTTGTTTAGTCTCTTCCCACATATCCTTAGCTTCAATAACTGTACCCTTTTTAATATATACTCCTCAATACTTCATTTTATCATGTCCCCATAAATATGGGCATTGCTGGGCCAGTTCTTGTGTGGGTGTGTAATTTATAGCTATAGCCTTTGTTTTATCTTCATTCATTTTATACCCCCAAAAATGGAACTGTCACAGAATATTCCACAACACTGAGATGTCCCTTTCTGGTTCTATCAGGTACAAAATAATATTGTCTGCAAAAAATGACAACTTTTATTGAATACTGTACCAACTATGTCCTTGAATTTTCAAGTCCCTTATTTTCTTTGCCAGTGGTTCTAAATATAATGAAAATAACAAATGGAAGATCACACCCCTGTCTTGTTCCTTTCTTCAGACACAACTTATTAGAGTGGAGCCCTTCCACTTTGAATTTTGCCTTCAATCCCTCATATGCCTTTCTAATTAACTTTATTATTGTGTCAGCAAATGCAAATGCTTCAATTGCCCTACTCATAAAATCTCACCTTACTCTGTTGAATGCTTTCTCTGCATCAAGACCTGCCAATAGTGGTATTGTCGTACATTCTTCTTCCTTCTGGATCATCATTGTTCAGTTAATTTTGTCAAATGTTTGCCTCCCCTCTGCAAAACAACATTGGCACATATCTATCAATTTTGGCATCACCTTTCCCATTCTTTTAGCCAGTATAGATACAGACACTTTATAATCATGGTTTGGGATTGAGATGGGCCTATATGAAGCTGGATCAGATGGGTGTTTACCATCTATAGGTATTACAGTGACTACAGTTTTTTAGTAGAATGTTGATACCTCCCCTCCTTTTAAAATAGAGTTAAACAAAACCTTCCAGATTTTTATCACTTTCTCAAACTTCCCCTGAAGACTTCCTTGTAGATTGGTTATACATCATCATTTTTATCTCATCTCCTCTTAACTGTTAGTTGTAGAGCCTCATCTACCTGCAACCTTGCAATGTTCAAGTCTGTCCTTTTTTATCTTTATCCCTCCCATATGTGAAAACTAGTTGCATACTTTCAGAAACCATTAACTTTTAGCCACAAAGAAACCAGTGTACTGTCTTATTGCCCTATTATCAACTTGCCTCTATGGAAAAGTAAGAGAAAAATGATAAATGAAGTCCTCTTTTGCTGATTGAAAGACAAGCTAAAACATTTGCTAAAGGAAAACGTCATTATATTTGCTGTTCTCATATTTACTTGTTTCCACTTAACATTTATTATTAGACTAAGCCAATGGTCTTAACCCAGACATTCACCTATCTTAAAGTACATATTGGCTTTCTATATATTTTGATCTTGTGGACTTTTACACCCACCTCAACAAATCAGGATTTCAGTCTCTTAACTTGACCATGGTTTTGTCTTGGCTTTCTACTCTTTTGCACTGTAATGCACTGTAAAAGAAGAAAGGTCACTTGTTTATTTTAATACCTTTATCACATACAAGAACAACTAAAATATTTTACTATAAAAATATGCAATTTATATTGTGAAAAGTTTCATAGAAATACTGTAAAGAAAAAATGTTTTATTTACAGTTACATTTTTCCTTCTTCCACCCACTCCCCAGAGAGTCCTTCCAAAAATTAATGGCATGAAGTGAGGCACGTGCCTTTCAGTTCCAAACATATTTAACAAAGTCAACAAAAGGCCACTCTTTCCACTTATTCTTATACAGTCATATTTCACAAACACACAATTTTTCTGGTCAACCCCTGTGCTTTTCTCTGTCTCTCAAGCATTTTTCTTTGGAACAGTGGAAAAGGTTTCACTGCAAAGTCTCTCCATGAGCTTAATTATCAAAAGAATGAGAAACAGAGTCTCCTTCTGCTTGATGGCTCATTTTTTGTTGGACAAACATTTGCATTTCTTCCTTAGCCTGATTTGCATCAAAGAATGACTTTGATCCTCTAGGGAAAATATTCAAAATACACAATTCACCTTGATAGCTGAAGGACTCCAACGTACACAAAATGAATGCAGATACAAGTCCACTGTTCAGAGACTTAATAAAACGCATACCAAATAACAAACAAAGCTTTTGAGTAAAACTTTTCAATCAGTGTATAAAACATAGAAAATGTACCAGCATTTGATATAATACACAGCCAATCAGCTCATACTTACAATTAACATTTATACTTGATTTAAAATGCCCAACTACATAAAACAAATAAAATAGATACATTACATATAAACTATATATATATAGCTATAGAATAATAAAAAGACAATTACACCATATCATGCCTATCTTTTAAAACTGGACTACTATTGAGCCCTGGTGAAGAGTTTTACTCAAAAGCTTTATTTGTTATTTGGCATAAGTTTTATTACATAAGTCTCTGAATGGTGGACTTCTGGTTTCTTTGTATCTAGGGAAAAATATTCTGAAGACAGCTGAATACAGCAGCAGCTTGGATCTCATACCTGCCTCCTGACATTCCTTGATTACTGGAATAAATGTGTTTCTCTTCTGCCTGGTGTACAGTGAATAATCATTTTCCACAAACACTCTACTGTCTCCAACATTTAATACTTTGCCCTTTTGTCACAGTTTTGTCAGGATCAACTCTTTCTGCTGGTAGGTCTGCATCTTTACTAATAAAGGCCTTGGCTGCTTTCTGGTGGCCATATTCGGGGCATACACACAGTATCCCCTTTTAATTAACAGTTCCTGCTGTGGAATACCAGTGCAGTTGCTTATTTGTGCCTTGACAAAATTATTGTGGTCTGTTCTTTCTAGTTTCTCTGGTACAGTAGAAGACCACACATTTTCCCTACATTCACTGTCCTCTAATTCTGCCATTTTTTGAAACATCTCTTCTTGAGCAGTCTCATACTCATCCAGCCTTTTCTTCATTTCATCCTCTGTTTTTTGCAGTTTTATCAGTTTACCTGAATATATGTTTAAAGCTTCTCCCATTGCTTACAGTCTTTTTTATTTAAGTCAATATACTCCTTCAGCGATTCATTTATTTTAATAATCTCTGAGCACATTTGATTTATATTGTTTCCTCTAGATTACTGGAAGTCATGTCTTGCACCAGAGCTGGAGCTTGAAATGCTTTTTGCTGAACAGCTTCCAGATTCTTCCCAGTCAGTGTTTTCTCTTCACCTTTTGTCATTGATTTTCTTTCAGGCTCTCTTAGTTTCTTCTTTACAGGCATCCATGCAGTGTACTTACTAGCCAGTAACTGAATTTTACTGAAATTGATAGCATCAACAGCAACAAATGACTGGTGCCAAAGTCATGGTCTTAAGTTAAATACAAAAAAAATTATTATCATACCATTTGGCAAAAACATGGCCCCTACTGATTACCACATCACTGGCAACCCCCTAAGCACACTAGTTGGGGTGAAAGACCTGGGTACTCAGGTTGACAACAATCTGACATTCGACCATCATGTAGTGGCAGTGGTCAGAAAAGCCTTTTACTTGGTTCATCTTATAAGTAAAGGGATTGCATCCAAAAAAGGAAGTCATTACCTCTCTGTACTCCTCCCTCATTAGGCCAATAATTAGGCCAAATAATTGAGTATAACTCCCCATTTGGTATGACCCTTTCCAAATACCTACACCAACTGGAAAGGCCACAGAAATACCTCACAAAGAGAATCCGTGGTCTCCAACACCTGTCCTGTGCGGACAAGCTCAAATCACTATCACTCTATTCAGTATCACACAGATTGCTCAGAGGTGATCTGTGTCTCACCTACAAGGCAATATCATTCCCTGCCCTACTAGAGATGCTCCATATCTGTAAGTCTAACTCCTTACACATTACCACTTGAAAGGCCTAAATCTAATATGCAACATCAACAAAACCTGCTGGAGAGACAGGTCTGTCTCCCAGAGGCTGCACTATCTTTGGAATAGACTTCCCATACATGTCAAACAGAGTACCTTGCTGACCCTTTTCTAGCACAACCTTGATAAGTTGATGGGAAACCTCAAATTTGTCCCAGGAGTTCAACCTGTGTCTCTCATTGACAGGGGTGACAGGTGCTGACTGAGGTTTATTTTTTGGGAATATACTCTTGACTAGGCTTCTAAGGGCCCCAGGGCCATTAGCCTAGTAACCTCCTATTATGCTATGATCTCTGGCTGCAGATTCAGTTTCTGTTTTAACACAGTGAGAGCTGAAGTCAAGCTGTTGATCAGAGTGCAGCCATCTTGTAAGTCACATTCTCATATTGTTTTATGCTTATCACCTTCTGCCTTGCATTCATATGTTATTGCAAACCCCCCCCCCATAATTTCTAATAGAGTCTTCCCTGCATCTACAATCTTATCTGTGAAAATAAATGTTCTTGTTCCCCATCCTAAGTTGAACTTCTGCTTCCATGTTGTGTCTTCTTGAATATCATTTTTCCCTTAAGATAAGTGGTAGGTCCAGTTATAAATCATCTTTCTATGTTTTTTTTAAGTTTGCACATTACCTTTCATGCATATTTGCTTATAAGGGATCCATCACAAATCCTGTGTCACCTTATCTGCCCTCTTCTAAAAAGCCTTAAACTTATTTGTCTGCAAAGATGGGCCTCCCAGAATATCACTTTCTAATGAATGTGCAGCTCACCAGCTCATTTATAATTTCTCTCGAGTACTGGCAATGCTTCTCTTTAACATTCCAGAACCCTTATAACATTTCACATCAATTTCTTATGATGATTGTCCACATACAGTCATCTGAAATACACACTGAAGGGATAGATAGATAGATAGATAGATAGATAGATAGATAGATAGATAGATAGACAGATAGATAGATAAAGATGCAGATGTTCAGCTATATCGACAACCAAAATATTGATGTTATTATGTTGAAACACCTAACAGCATATTCTGCACATACTCTGGGGATTACCCCTGGAGCGAAGTAAACCAAATGCAAGTGTTTTTGCAGGAGGACAAGCCCACCTGTACCCTCCACACCCCCTACTAATTATATATACTGACTCTGAGATTGCACAATCCCCAGGGAAAAGGAATATTCCCCTAGTCAGAGACTGTTGATTTCGCACACTTATCAACCCTCTGTTTCTGTCGATCAAATGAGGTTGACCAGACAGATGTTGATGTATCTGATAATTTGACCAGCTGGCATAAACCCACATATCTAGCTAGCAAGCTAGCTATATCTATATGCAGTTTTTCTCACAGTATACCCGTTTATTGTAATTTGCCACAGAATTTACATTACATTGAAATAAATCAGAGCTGTCAGGTACTAGGACATTTTTCAGGTTTACCAGATCCTCCTTCAAAGTCACTGCCCTTCTGTGCCTAATCTCTGCACTATAGATTATAATACAATCAATTAAGGTGCAAATTATCCCCAGACTCTCTCTGCAATGTCACCTATGTAGGTATTAAAGATTAGTTTCAGTGCTGACCTGTATGGGATCCTGCTACTAACTCACTCACCATCACTATGTACCATTTACAGTCATTATCTGTGATGCCTGGCTATCAACTGTTTGCTGATGCTATACTGTTATCATTTAACTGAACATGATTATGTCTGTATTAATTTACTTTATATATGTCACATAGTCAAAATTCTTGATAATATTCAGAAAAGGCATATCTATAGCTCTATTCTGGTTTATTTAATTAATTATGAGTGAATCAAGTCACTTGGAGATATCCATCATGGACTCAAAATGTGAATCCATGCTGCCCAGAGCCATATAGTCCTCTGAATTACAGGTACAAGACTACTTATTCCTTCAAAAGGAACTCCATTATTTCCCTTGTAACAGAGGTCAGACTAACTGCTATGTAGCTGCTGTACTCTGTCCTTCTCCCACACTATTGCAGAGTAATCAAGTTTGTCTCATAGCCCAGGAGAACTACCACGTCCTTGTGTGACGATGTTTCTCATATGTAATTTCATTCCTTCCTTCCCACAGGACGCAGGAAGATACCATTCAGGATCCTTTGTCTTATCCACCTTCAGTTTTCAAATACGTTTTATAGTCCTTCCTTTAAAGAAAAAGCTTGGATTAATTCTCACATCTATATCATTCTTCATATACTATACAGTTACCTGTTCATTAGTATCAACATAAACAGTCATTCTAGAAGGAACTCTGCAGCACAGTAAATCTCTGTAGAATAACATTTTAATCACCACAGTATAGTTATGCCCTGAGAACTCACATGAAAACAGTTTTCATGTACTGTATGTGAGATTTAAGGTCTGATTCACTGTTTCATTATGCTACTCAGAAGAACTTAGAACTCTTAGTGACATGAATTTAGAAGAACTTGCATAGACCTTTTTATCATTTACTACATTATATTAATTCTA
Organism: Protopterus annectens; assembly: GCF_019279795.1. Taxonomy (NCBI): domain Eukaryota; kingdom Metazoa; phylum Chordata; order Ceratodontiformes; family Protopteridae; genus Protopterus; species Protopterus annectens. The sequence goes on from NC_056735.1 coordinate 328,226,256, forward strand.
TAGTAAAACGATAAACAAACCAACAGCTGTCCAACAGTTAATAACATTTAGCACTTTTTAAACAAGTCAAGCCACTGTGCTGGTATAGGCCAAAGTCTTTTTCTTTAAAATAAGTGTGGTGAGTGGCTGTAAGAGCAAGGGGCCAATTTCCTTTGTGCTGTATCCTTCAAAACCAGATTTTCAGAAGTAAGTTCCAGCACAGACTGTTCATCCATTAACTGTTGCAAATCAATATAAGGTGAGAAAATGGTTGTTTTCCATCTCTTTTTAATACACCTCTTTTCCCCCAGCAAAAGTAAATTCAATAAATTTACACCATGTGAACCGATATTGGGCAATGATAAATAACCCTGCAAAAACTCTTTGTCAGAAATTGAGACGTGCTCTGGCCAAATGGCATTGCAGATATATTAAAGAGTCACCTTAACCTTCTCGGATAAACATTTCCACATTATATGCATCCAGTCACCAAATACCACAGATCTGCACCTTCTACAGTTGGAGGCTGTTCCTGCAAAAAAAAAAAAAAAAAAAAAGCAAAGGCCATATCCTCCTTTAACTTACCCTGCTTGCCTTGAATCTCTCTCACTTTTCCATTTACTGTCAGCTATTGAGATGAGATCTCTGGCTGACCTTCAAGGCCTTGAAACATTGGAACAAGAGGCTAAGCAGAGTAGCTCCATCACTGTTTTTGAGGTAACCTGAATTACTTGAAGGCCTATCACAAGTACACCCCTATTGTGGCCCCTCTTGCCCTTATGGAAAGGGGACAAAACTAGGTTTAGGTGTGGTATTGATTAATACCTTGGTGAATGGATGGGATTGTTGGCTAGACTATACATAGTCCACTGGACCAACAGCCTAACATGAACTTATGAGGCTATAAATTTATGACATTGTCATCGAAATAACCTAAGCTTGCATGAACAAGTTGAATACTTAGGGGCCATGATTAATTTTGTCCAATCTCTTCTACCAGTCTCCTTATGTAAGTTCCACCCACATGAACTTGTATAAACCTTTCAATGTTTTATGCCAAGCAAGACAGCATGTCTAGAGGGTTATTCAGCCTACCTGTATAATTATTCAACAAATCTGTTTGTCTAATTCAGGCACACTATAAAAAGTGATATAGCTATTATGACAATGGGTTTTCTGACCATGACTTAAAATGTAACCATATATTTTATGTGTAAACTGAATAAAGATTTGTTTATTATATGTTATGTTGCCTTGGCTTTAAGACTGTTGTTATATGTTTTAACATTTTAATACATAAGAAAAAAGTAATATTTATATATGCCAAAACAAAAGAGGCAATGCAGAAAAATATAAAATACATGTTATGTGACAGCTCAGTCTTATAAGAGAACAATCAAAGTGGCATCTGAAATACTTTTTCCATAAAAAATGATCTCTAAGTTAAAAAATGTTATGTCTATCAATAAATCAAAAATAATCAGGATAACTAAGAAAAGCAAGGCTAGAACCCATTGGCAATTTCTACTTGTCTGAACAGTATTAATTTTCAAGGGTGGGATTGGGGGTTAACAATACACTTAATTGCATAGAAAGGCATCAGCAGACCAAATGAAAGAATGTCTAAATAAAAAGAAGTGTTGTGTTAATGGAAGGAGCAGTGCTAGGATGCCTTATAGCTGGAAAAATCAATGCGATAAGCCATCAATATTATATATGTCAGCAAAAGGAAGGCTAGTGTGGCTGACTCCATGCACACTCACAGTGTAGCACTGCATAGCAGTATTCTGCTCTTATCTGATACAAGAAGAGCCACATACCAGCCATCAGGCAGACCACTATTGATGAGCAAGTCAAAGTGCCAGACATATAAATGGGAGGAAGTTAGAAAGATAGGAATATAGGAAATGGAAGAACTGCAAGCAGAGGGAAACACATAATGGTAAACATAAGGAATAAACATTAGTGGAGAAGGACCAAAAAGAACACAGGTTAGGACACTTGACAATACCCATGTAACTAACAATCTTGGTGTGGTGAATGCCAGATGAAGGGAACCTGGTGCCATGATCTCCCCACCTTGTTCCTCAACAAACAGTTTTGCTATTTCATTGCAAATGGATTTTTCTGATGTTTCCAAAATACAATAATGGTTAGATACCATACAACTGCATTATGAAAGGGATTATATTAAGTCCCCGAATGGGCAGTATTTATCTTTAGACCAACAAATTCATGAACTGGACAGAGTTTTTTATAAATTTAAGTCCCTGCAAAAGGATAATTATTTTCTCACAGACAGTGTATGCAATGAACATGTACCAAAGGTGAAAGAATAATAGTAAAATGCTGAAATATAGAAAGTAGTAAGTGTGCTGGCATAGCTTTATTAGATATTAGCATCCATGTAAAGGAGTATGTCATTGAGAAACAAAGTTTGTAAAAATAACTGTGCAGATGGCAGATGGAAGGACATCAATGAAGTAAAGAGATATAACATCAAGCAAGACAAAGTTGGAACATCATGTTTCAGATAGTGCTGGAATACCACGTTTCAGATAATGCAAGACTGAGTTTCCATGGATCATCAAACTACAAAGAACCAAGGACAAGGGAACAAATGAAAACTGTTATACAAAGAAAGAACTGGTATACATCAGACCTTGATAAAAAAATATCAGACTTTTTGGTATAAATATGAGTGTGTATAAACAAGCTTTGGGAATTTGCCATAGCAAGCTGACAACATCTGTATTGCATGCTTGTAGATCTGAAAGGAAAATGTAATAGTAAAGCATGTTAACTAAAGCAGTTGTCTGTGCATTTATTGCACTTAGCACAATATAGCAATAAGACTAGTTGGTCACAATAAATAGTTATGCATGCATGTAAATGCAAGTAACAGCAAGAAACCAACAGAAGGCATATATAATTCTTCAATGGCGAGCCACACTTGATGGACCAAATGGTTTCTTATTGTGACAACTACAATTTTTTTTTCATTTTATTCAGTTAGTATGTTCAGTTGTAGTGCAAATGTTTGCCTCCTTCTTATGCACAGTATCCAGTAGCAGAACAGTGCATCGCTGCAAGTTCCACTGGTCCTGTACATTTACACAGCTGAATCTGCCACCTGTGTTTGACCACCTTTTGGGAGAATCAACGAGGGACGTTCTACGTTTTCTCGATGGAAGATTTGGCCACCTTTCACACAGAAACTGGTAATTCTTTTTTGTTTCTCATTCTACAGCATGGATGCCATAAAAAAAGAACTGTAAAGTGTAACATTACCTTTCAGGTAGACAGTAATAATAGTCCAGCACATGTATGGTCAGGATTTAAAGATTGATATAAACATAACTGTAGCACATGTAGTACTTTACTAGGTAAAGTTGACTGGTATCTTTAACAGCAACAACATTTGTATGACAGTAAATGTTTATTGCGCAAGTCATATGAAACTGCTTTCTGTGTGCAATGTCATAAAAGCAATGGTAAACAACCAAATGCATTATGTCCTGTCACCACATATAAAATGTTAATTTCACAGTTACAATATCAGTCAAGTCAGTTATTTACAAAATCTTCCGTACATCTTGCTAGACAAAAGTTGCATAAACCTGCTGCACATTAAAAACAGATAAAAACAGAGACGAACTTCATGGTGAACTGACAAAAAGATTTAATAAACTTCTAAGACACAATCAGTGTGAGTTCAAAAAGTTCAGACAACATATGCAAACACTTTTTCAGAAGTGCATAAGAGCTTTAAAGTCAGCAGAACAGAATACTGACAAATATAATCTGGTTAGTAAAGAGTTAAAGCAACAGCAGTTAACTATGCTCATAGAAAATAATTTGCGACGTACTATTCTACAATTAGAAAATGGTTAAGCATACACAGCACAGACTTTCATTCAGTTAAAGCAAGACACTTAAATAGTCATTTTAAAACCATTTCAAAAAAACGAAACAGTTCTAGGGTATAAAAATCAAATGAGAGTAGTTAAATGCAGTAAAGACATGACGTCACAAGACTAACTGCATGTATTTTCTTTTCACCTAAAGTGCAGCAAAAGGCTCACAACAGCAAATGTAAATCTTGTAAATATATCTGTTTTAAGTATATGTTAGTTAAGCCAATATCTCTTTTGTTTCTTACAATATTTTGTAATTATATAATAGCATAAAAATAGCAAAGACTCCAGCAAGAACAGCATTCAAAAGCAATATTATGCATAGTTAGGCAAGTTAATGTTTATTACAACTGCATTATAATATCAGGTTACAAGTATATTAACAAATGACTGGAGGTACGAGTAAGTGTTAAAGGAGTTATGGGTTAAGCGCCTGAAATGCGCACAAAGAAAATAAATGTATGTGAGTTCAAATCTTTCCAGGCTGGAATGGGTAGTTACAAGGAATGCTGTATAAGATAAAATGTTACTGGTACTGAAATTTATAAGGTCAAGAAAACAAGACTGGTTGCCAGGCCAAATGGCTTACATTTTTCTAAAACATTATTGTTAAGTATTCATGTGCAGAATTAAGCAAAAAGAACAAAAGTCTACAAAAATCCTGTTTGGTAATTGCAATAAAATGTCACAATTGTGCATACATGTCATTAATAATCTGTTTGCAAGTAAATACTACACCAACTACAGTCAGTATATGGACTATGGTATGCAGTTAAAGTAAATTATGCAGGTCCTTTTACAAAAAGAGAGGGTACAAATAGTTAATAGTAACAGTAACCATCTTTTCAAAATGGGTTAAAGTGATTCCTATTACAATTTTATAGGCAACAGCAAAAGCTTTAAAAATGATCAAATCAAAAAGCAAATGTGTAAGACCAAAGTGTCACAGTCTAAGTAACAGCCAAAGGGCAAGCATACATTCAGTTCTCACAGCATAAAGCAAATAAACAATACTGCAATAAAATGATGGGCCGGATTCACGAAACCTCCGTGTAAGACTTAATATGTCTTACTCGGAGGCTGCAGTTGAACGGTATGATGTCAGCATGCCATGCATATTCATGAGGGCATGCTGAATCATACCCTAGGCTAACACGGTCCATGTAGGAAAGTAGGGGATGTGTCCGAATGCCGAGTACTGCAAAGGGACATGCCCCCAGAAGAGTCAGAGGCCTGAAAGTAAGCACCCATGAGCGAGTCCTTAGAAATGTCAAGGAACACAACACCACACATCCCCACAGACTAAACCCTACTGAAAATGTGCAAAACATAAAAATAGCAGTTTCATTTTTTTTTTATAATTTCAAAAATGTTTGCCCGCTCGTTTGCGCGGGTATGCCCTTCGCTCAGCCACAGTTAGCAGACATTGAAAAGCATATAAGATCTACATATGCAAATTAAGCCAAGTAGCAATAGCGTAGCGGTAGAGACGTTGGCCAAAGAGGAGGTAGTCACGGTTCGATCCCCCACAACATCATTCACCATTTTTATTTAAATATATTTGTGAAGAAATTCGACAGAATAATTTATAAAAAAAGGATTATAATTGCCCATAGCTGAGCAATGCTTTAGCAAGCTGAATATCAGTGCCCATAGGTGAGCAGAGCTTTAACAAGCTGCATATGAGTGCCCGTAGGTGAGCAGTGCTTTAGCAAGCTGCATATGAGTGCCCGGAGGTAAGCAGCACTTTAACAAGCTTAATATGAGTGCCCGGAGGTGAGCAGCACTTTAACAAGCTTAATATGAGTGCCCGTAGCTCAGCAGCGCTTCACCCAGCATAATATGAGTGGTCATAGCTAAATAACGCATTACCCAGTGTAAGCCATTTGCGCGGAGCTGCGCAGCGCACCAACCAGCTTACTGGCGGGCAACATTGGGCAAGCTGTATCAAAGCCGCCTTTACACAGACACACCTCCTAGCCTGTCTAGACAGTAGTAAAATAAAAAAAGCAATTCCAAGGGTCGAACCCGGAATACTGTGCACCATAGTCAAAGTACTGAACCACTAAGCTATGACAGTTGTACTGAGAAATACAGTATTAGCATATATATAGGAATGAATGAAAATAGAACCATGACAAAGCAAGTTTGCTTTAAGCTGATAAATATACAAAATGGCCAATCACAGATAAGTGTGGGAAAACCTGCATATATAAGCCCCATAGGCGGGAATACACACCATAACTGATTGTGGTACCCATTTGCAGTCAGGATGGCAGGTGTAGGAGAGGGAAATCACTTTAGAGCACAAAGGTGGGGTGTTGAGGAGTCAAAATATATGGTTTGGCTTCTAGTCCATGATCATGAAGCACAACTCATGCAGGGCCAGGTTCAATGGGGAGCGTATAAGGCAGATGCGTGGAACCGGTTGGCACATGATCTCACCAGTGCCACAGGCATTCCAAGGACTGGTGAACAGGTCCATCACCACCATGCGGACCTGAAGCGACGTAAGGAGGACCAACTGAACCGTTGGATCCAGGAGGCCCGCCAAATGCCCAATGCCCCACTACTGAGCAAGTATCCATGTAATTACGTATGTAAGAAATGCTATCCTAGCCTATAGTATGGAGAGGTATGTTCCAATATTCCTTCATTTATATTACAGCTGCAGGTGTTCGTTCTGCGAATCGGCGAGCCTATGCTGATAGGCTGCTGATGTTGCGCCACCAGGCAGGTTAGTAATTATTTAGCTGGTATTGTTATAGAATATAAGTGAGACAGATTGTAAAAGAGTTCAGTGTTGTAACCCAGTAATAAAGGTGAAATAAGCCTAGAATAAAGATTCTGCTAGTATTGTAAGATTAGTTAAGTGATGCAGCCTGGAAAAGAGTGTATTGCAATCCAGTAATAAAGATTAAACAAGTCTCAAATAGAGTTTTCACCTGTATTGTAATATCAGATAACTGCTTCAGCCTGAAAATGAGTGGTAATCAATCAACAAAGGATAGACAAGTGTCGACTACATCCTTGTAAATTTTGCCATATGAAATAAATGAGTCAGCTGGAAGGGATTGTTGTAACCCAGTAATAAATGTTAATAAAGCCTAGAATTAAGTACCATTTTGAAATGTAAATATAAAATAAGTGAGAGAGTGTGAGAAAGACAGTTTGAAGCTACCAAGAAAGCTGTAATAAGTCTGGAATAAAGGTATACTGCAGTCACTACATAATGAAATGAATGAGACAGCCACAACCAAAGAGTGTAATGTCTTAAATAAAGTACAGAACCTGGACTGTGTCTGTCCCACAATTTGGATATGTTGCTGTACCCTTGCATTATGGAGATAGTATGGTTGTATGAAATGCTGAACATCCACAGTTGTCTAGACCCATATAAATCAAATGTAGCAGGATGTTGTACCTGAACACAGCCAGATATGATGATATATGAATAAAAATGGAATGTATATTAATGTAACAGTAACATCCCCATCACCAACATCCCTAAGGTTACATACAGGAAACTGTACTAATACATGTAGGGGCTATATATCTGCATCTACTAGGAATGTACAGTATATGTATAGGTAGTGTAAGTTGTTAATGTAATATTTCTCCACCCTACCCTATTTTCACAAATTATGCCATTCCACACCAAACTGGGTATGTGTATTCACAATTAATTCCCATGGACATTTGTCCTGTTGGTTCATACATATCTGCATGTACGTTGATACATGTGCCCTGTTCACATATCCAAACCTGATGGCCTGTTGCCACCAATCAACTCTGCATGCTGTTGGAATGTGCACTGTTGTTCTAAATATGCATGTGTTATGCTTGCTGCTCAATGTTCGGAATTCATGAGTGTTTGGTTAATGGGAATACTGATGCATGCTGTTACAACTAATTTTGAATGGTGTTGTTTGTTACTAACCCAAAATGCCATAAAATACTGCTAAACATAGGACAACAGGGAAGGCGGGTTCCAGCAGACCCATCTCTCCCTCCTCAACTGGCGAGTGCACCTGGCATCAGTGCCCAGGCTGAGACCTCCTCCTCTGGTGGCCCTGTGCCACCTTCAGGTGGAAGCACTGCAGGGGATGGGGCTCGTCCCCCATCTGCAAGTGTGGCCGGAGGAGAGCCTCCACTCACCCTCCATAGGGTTCGGTCTGTGGTGCGTAGTGAGATCAGGTGTTCTGTGACTGATCCCCTATGCCAGCTCAAGGCGAGAGTGGCGCAACTCACGGGTGTGCCTGCCCGTCCTATCCAGCCCCCAGCACAGCCCTGGCCAGGGTTGTGAAGGCGCAGTGGTAACTGCCCATGGGTGGGGATCTCAGTTCCACTGTTGCCATCTGTGGGCTCATGGGCTCGCGATAGCCAAACATCCATCTCCGTCAGTTGTGTTTACCCCCCACATGTGTCATACTCCGCCCCTGTATGCGTCTTGTTTGTCTTGTCTGTTAACCTCCCCAACCTACCTCCCCAAATATACCTACTTCCTGTACCTCACATTCCACTCTCACCTGAAAAAAAAATAAAAAAAGGGCACTCTGTTCCCACAAAAAAATTACGCCCCATACATAGCTTCCCAATTCGCACACATGTCCGCTGGACATGTAAACTGATAATTCTAATTGGCAGTACAATGTATTTTGTTGTCCTCACCCCTCTCTCAGGGGTGGAAGGTTTCAAATTGCATACCAAATTTCAAACATATGCACAGCTGTTGCTGATAAAGAAATGGGCAGCTATGGACCTTCCCTACACCCATCCTGCACATCCCGAGCTGGTTTCCCTACTGTCTTTCCCTCTTTATGCCCCCTTTTTCACCATTTTCCTATTTCCCCATTTTCTTTTCTTTAAAAGAAATTAGCGTGGGTGTTAGCGGGAGTAAGCACTTTTAAGCAGTAGTCAGCGGGTGTGCACTTGTGTGCGCTTAGCTAAGCGTAGATAAGCATAGCTAAGCACCACGCAAACTCACGCAAACCCACTTACAACTGCTTAAAAGTGCCTTAGTCACACTGCATGACAAGGCCTGTAGTCTGCTCATCAGCAAAATAAAAAAACCCTGTCAGTCTCGAACCCCAGACCTTCGAAACACTAGCCTGCATGAATTACCACTGAGCCACAGGAGATATACAAGAACTTGGTGCTGAAAGAAATATATCATGAAATACAAGGAGTGAATGTAAAGAGAAAATAGGAAGGCCATTACACAAAGCTTGTTCTGTGTATCTTTACTGGCAATTCTTGTGGAATTGCATTACATTAGTGTGAGAAGAGAAACAGCCATGCTAGTAGGTAATAATGTTACAGTAGCACCTTACAAACCCCACACAGTATCAGAGCAGGATAAACACAGCCATATTTGAATAGGTAAGAGGCCAGACCTCCCAACTGTGACTGATTTACAGGGATGTCCCTGATTTGCAAACAACTGTTACCTGTGCCCCACTGACTCCCTGTGAAATGTACTAACAGTAGGCAGAAAGGTGGGGAATCCCACATAATGGTAACTGTCAATAAGTTAAAGTAGACACTACTTGCATGTCAGAAATGGTGTAGTAATACATATGCTCAAAATACCCCACAGTCACAACTGCAGAATATCTGAAATATATCACAGGTGTATCCCACTGATATGTACTTTTCCCTGAGGCTGGTCAAATATATACCTGAGAGTATCTGAGGCCTGCAAGTGTCAGAAACACACAGGCATATCAGCTTGTCTGCTGTTACATACTCTGCGAATAGCTGTAGAATTACTTCCACAAGCATGCCCTTATGTAGGAGTACAACACAGAAATATCAAAGGATGTAGCCATCTAACATACTAATGACAATATAGCAGTTCACAAGCACTGCATGTGCCTGATATTCATAATTGTTAGTACAATATACTTAGTTGTCCTCACCCCTCTCTCAGGGGTAGAAGGTTTCAAATGTCACAGCAAATATCAAACATATGTACAGCTATTGCAGCTAAAGAAATGTGCAGCTATGGACCTTCCATTCACCCAGCCTGCACATCCCTAGCTGGTGTCCCCACTTACTTCCTGCTTCCTGCTTACAACTGTTTAAAAATGCCTTATTCACTCTGTATGACAAGGCCCTAGTACTGCTCAGCAGCAAAATAAAATACCCCTGTAAGTGTCAAACCCCAGACCTTGGGCTCACCAGACTGCATGAAGTGCCACCAAGCCACAGCAAACCATATAAGAACTTAGTGCTGAAAGAAATATAACATGCATTACAAGGAGTGAATGTAAATGGAAAATAGGAAAGCCATAGCAACACATTTCAGTAAAGACAAATATCAGGCATTCAAGGAGTGAATGTAAAGGGAAAATACAAAAGCCATAGCAACACATTGAAAGAACTACTATTGTATGCCAGTTAATCCTCAAATCCCACAGTTAAGTACATACTCCCATGTAAACAGTGTTAGCATTAGCAGGTGTGAGCTAACATACACACTGAGAAGAGTGAACTGGAAGAAGCAACAGTCAGGTTTCAGTACAACATGCATTTCAGTGGCTACAACACAGCGTTAGATATGAGAGATATACAAACCTTCTGACGCACACATCAGTGTCCACAGCAAACCAGTATGGTCCCCACCTTGCAAAACTGAAAGGCCTACGCCTACCTAACCTATCATTTTATAGCAGTGTCCTGAAATCACAGTGAGAACTGCAATTACCACACAGCAGGCTGCATGCAATTACTAAATGCTAGCCACCAATTGGTGCAGAGGCCATCACATGCACATGTGCAGATACCTACAAAAGCAGCCTGTACTGCCAGTCCACACATGCAATAATATCATTGCAGCAACAAGAGAGAGAGAGAGAGAGAGAGAGAGAGAGAGAGAGAGACCAAAAAAAAAAAAAATAAAAAGCAAGCCAGCCAGCAAGCAAGCCAGCAGAAAAAAGCTGTCAGAGACAAAGGTAGTGTAAACTACATAATCTAATAATCTACATACTGTGAACCCTCCATATGTGTTAGTAGTCTGTATCTATATGTATATGCAGATGTGCATAGGGCAAGGGACATACTGCAACTGTTAGTGAAGGCTGGACATACATATGTAGTTGAAGGTTGCTATGTGCACATATCAATGTAGGTTGTAGTGTGTGGCATTTAAAACAGCATGCAGTGTAGGTATATGTCATGTGGTGGTGAACTTCTGTGGTACTGAGCCAGTGAGGCCTGCTACAGCTATACAGCCTGAGGACAGCATAATGCATTATGCACAACACTGTGCAATATCATTACAGAATGATATGTCTCACAACTGTTTCAGAAGTGATATTCCCACCATGAAAGGTGGGCAGTCTATGTGCCTACATGTGCATGTATATGTACAGCAATGGATGTTTAGAAGTGTGTGTGTGTGTGTATATATATATATATATATATATATATATATAGATATATATATATATATATATATATGTATAGATAGATAGATATAAAGAGAGAGTGAGAGAGGGGGACATGGGGGCAGATGTACTACAACAGGTGCCTGGTGACCAAGGCATGAACTGAACACCAATGTTGATACTGCAGTACCATACCCCATTCCAAAACATGTTACCCACTAACTACCACATAGGTGGTTGCCCACCTACCACTGGAGGTGTCAGAAGGGAACATGGGACACAGGTGTACAATAGCCTCCCCTTTGATATCTACAGTGGCACACTAGTCGTGTAATCCCTGTACATGGTACGTGTCATCACAAAAGGTGTGTCAGCTAGGGAAATGTAAGTCAATGTACCCCTCTACTCCTCACAATGTCCTATGCAGTATGTACCTCCCATGAGAACTACAGCAAGTGGAAAGGCTACAGACATACCTAACAAAGACTGATAATGCCCTCAAACACATTCCCTATGCAGACTGACTCTCAAAACCACAGCTAGAGTGCCTTGCATACTTCCTACACAGAGGTTACCACTGCCGGGCATACACAGTTATGTCACACCCATACCAGTTGGCCAACCACCATGGCAACACCTCACAATCCGTCCAGCCTACATGACCTAGGGCCCTAATCTTTGTCACCGCACTAACAAGCACATGCTGGAGGTACAGGTTTCTATACACAAATATGCCATACCCTGGAGTAAACCACCCAGCATTAACAAACAAGGCTCCTTATTAGTAGATGTCATACATACCCCTGATGAATGTTATGGAGATAGGTAATATGCCCTATGAGTCACCTCTGTGTAACCGTTTCACAGGAGCAAGTAAAATCACATTACATGTGTCCCAAAGGGCAGGGTAGCATATGGCTAGGCCGCCCTAGGCCCAGGGCCAATAGCATAGTACCTACCTATGACACAATGCACACACACATGTACTCAGTGCAATGCCAGCTATGTGATGTTGAATGAGTGTGACACTGATTGTGTGCAAGGTCTGTAAAGGTGTGATAGCTTAGTGTGAGTTTGTGTCTGTCATGGTAGTTGGTGTCCTTGGTGTGAGGCCAGAGAAAGATGTGTCAGTTATCGGGATGCAAACATAGTAGATTGGCATATGTTGTGCCGTACTTCCCTGTGTACGACTGTGGTGTCCCATCGTAGGCAGAAGCAATACATGTATGCTCAGTTAGTGGTACTGCTGTTGAATCCAGCTCACATATGAACTGTTGTACTACCTGATGTTGTAGGCCTAAACACTACAGTATGGTGTATGTTCACATTCCCTGGTAACACTGTCTGGTGTGTTTCCTGTAGTCTGCACAGATTACATACCTCATGCATAGGTATCTGTAAGTAGGGGCACACAGTACTATAAGGTACACAGTTAAGGCTCGTCTGTATTGTCATACATTTGTGTGTTGTATGTATGTGTAATGTGTGTGTAATGATGCCTGTACCATGGCCGCAATCACATGTGTGTTACAGGGTATGTGTGTGTACCTGGCAGCATGTATACTCTGTGACAGCAGTATGCTGGCTATAGTAACAACTGTGCACGTATGTCAGGTAAGGGTATGGCATCATAGACTAGGGTGGATTACCGTTGAAACTGTAAATGTGCATTGCATTCATTGCACGGGATGACAATATTCTTCATCCATTAGCTTGATACATACCTCCAGTGTGAGGTTGTGCAGTGTATCCCACACAGTGTGCCGAGTGCTTGTGTATACTAGTTTGTTGTATGGAGTGTGGCAGGCACTGTCAGACAGTTGTGGGCTGAGCACTGATATGTGGTATTGAACATGTGTATCCCCTGATAGACAGACAGATGCTATATATGGCAGTTAAGTGATATCAGTAGATTAGAATATTAAGTGTGCCACATGACTTGCTCACATATTTTTCTTTTCCTTCCAGGGAGATGGTGCATCAGCGAAACCCACCTTATACAGCAGCAGAGGATCAGGAGATCCACCAGAGCCTGGTGCACAATTACTGTGTGCTGTTTTCCAGGACCAGCCAGAACCAGCATGAGAGGGCTGCACTGTGGCAAGATCTTGTCCGTCGGGAAAATGACATAGGCATGCATAACCGGACATATGAGCAGGTACGCCATCACTGCAGTGATTTAATTAGACATGTCCGGCAGCATGCGTCTGATATCCACAGACAACAGCTTGCCACAGGTGGTGGGGTACCTATCCACCCCCCCCCTCACCAGTGTGGAGGAGCACCTCCTAAGTGTTGTGGCTCCAGGCCAACAACAGCAACACCCACAAACATGTGTCATCATGGAGGTCGGAGCCACCCAGCATGTTGAAATGGAGCGTGCAGGTAACATGCCATATCTGTAGTTGACTGTTCTCTGTACTGGTAGTTTATGCGTGTGTGAGATGTGTACTGTTTGTGTAGCTGTTAACCTGCCTATTCTTCTGCAAGATTGATATTCTGAGCATAATCTGTACACCTGTGAAAGCCACCTGTTGTACTACTGTACTTTATCATACTCACAGTATCAATGGCACAGTTGTGGCCACTGGCAATCACTCTCATATTTTTGCATGTCCCTCTGGAGTGACAGCAAGGCAGCCAAGCTATGCTGGTGAGTGTGTAATAACAATACTATTGCTAATGACATGTGCATGTCATATGGAGGTGTAGTCTGTGCACATGTAACACACCTACGCATAATGCATGCTGTGCATGTTTGCTGTGAGACTATGCATATCCCATTATTCTCAATAGCTGCCTCACTCATATGCAATACACAGAGCATGACACACATGTGTGGCAACACAGTACTGGACATTGTATAGGCATACCTGATACACATGTACACAACACACACATGTTTGGCATACACACTACACCTTAGCCTGCTACACATGTCCAATTATGACACCTGCTGTATGGCTACCCTTCAGTATCCCACTTATCATCTACACAGCACACATAATATACCTGAGGGGTAGATGCCTATCATGTCTTTGTGCAACAGTCTTGAACAAATAATACATTCATGTTAGGCAATGCTCACTATTGGCCACCTTACAAACCCATGTAACAATTGGTTGTGTAATTGTGGATGTAGTCATGTTTACTGCACATCAGGTACAGCATGCTAGCTGCCTGTCTGGCACACATTATTATTGTTGACTGACCACAAGAAGCATGTTGATCATGGCTCACGTTACTACACCACATACAGTTCCGCCGACCACAAAAGTACACATAGCAGTCATTGAGTAGCACCATCATGTGTTGTGTGTGTGTGTGTATGTGTGTGTGTGTGTGTGTGCGTGTGCAAATATATGCACCCACAGCTTGTAACACTTGCACAACATTGTTATGTCCTTGGACACATTGTGTCCCAGGGTGGAGACAATCACTGAACAACTACACACAAGCATCAAGTACACGTATACTGTTATTAACAAGGGCTGTCTGCACTTGCACTGCATGTTCCTGTGCAACACATAATCTGCATGCTGACACATGTGCAGTGATGTTTTTCCTTGTGATACTGTCACCCACCCTAAAACAGTATTGTGTATGTGTTGGATTGCAGGTGTGTCTGTGTTTGTATCCTCATGTACTGAGGAGTGTGCCTGTGTGCTTGTGTGCCTGTGTGCCTGTGTGCCTGTGTGCTTGTGTGCCTGTGTGCTTGTGCACCTGTGTGCATGTGCACCTGTGTGCATGTGTGCACGTGTGCCTGTGTTCATGTGTGCATCTGCGCCTGTGTGCATGTGCACATGTGTGCATGTGTGCATGTGTGCATGTGCGCCTGTGTGCATGTGCACCTGTGTGCATGTGCACCTGTGTGCATGTGTGCATGTGCGCCTGTGTGCATGTGTGCATGTGTGAATGTGCACCTGTGTGCTAATATCGTGTACACATTTGTAAACTGTGTTTCCTATCTTCCTCTCACAGGTTCTGATGTTGCTCTGGTGGAGTGCAGCAGGGAACCTGAAGCCACAGCTGGGGATAGTGATTATGATGATACATGTGTAATGGCACAGGGAGGTGTGACAGGGTCTGTCGTTGGTCAGCCAATTGACACTACACAGCAGTCAACCCCATCAATGCGCACAGTCATCCTGCCGATACATCCATTGTCACCAATGTCCTTAGCTGAGAGACAACATACAGTGGGCATTGACCAGGGTACTGTGGTATCATTGGCACATGCATCCCCTCACAGCAGCCATGGCCAGATTCCTGACATGGCACCACACAGGCAGATGTCCAGGGGTTCTCGTGGGAGCATCCGTGGTCATACTGCCCCTGTCAGACTTGCCCACAGAGGTCTTTCAACCTCAGCTATGTTCCGAGCTGTAATGCAGGCACAGGCATGTATGGAACGGTACACCAGACAGGGTCTGAGGGAGCTTAGAGCACATCGCACCACTATGAATGACACTATGCATGACGTTGCATCTGCCATCCGTAAAATCAGCGAGGTCATTGATAGACGTTGGGGGAACACATTAGATCTCTTCCACAACTACATGTCCAGGTGCCAGGACAGTGCAGGACAGTTGAGGTGTTGACATGGACGTATGCCAGCAACATAATCAGCTGGCAGTCATCACGGATGACAACAAACCCGCAGCCGCTCCCATAGTGCCAGTACCAGCCCCAGCAATGCTGGGTCTGTGCTGTCATTAGACCGTCCGAGAAGACCACGTGCACGTGGCTCTGGACAGCCCCAGCAGGGACATGTGTCCAGTCAACAACCCACTGCTTCTGATGACAGTACCCAGTCTGGCTTAGTACCTGATACTGTCCGTAGCACCCCTGCCAGGCACAGGTACCATGTCCGTGGCCAGAGACAGTGATCTGTATGACCTGGCAGGTACAGTCTGTGGCTGTCCACAAACACCCATATATGGCAGCCACATGGTGGAACTGTATGCATGCATACACACACACATAATGCTAACACCTAGGGCTAACACATACACACACATTGCAGCAACATTGCCCCATGTTGTACTGTTGTCCCTCACTAACACACACACACACATACATGTCAATTGGATGTGTCAATGGCAGACTCTGGCAAACCAAGTACACACCCTGTGCATATGATGAAACTGTGCCACCTCCTGCCATCTGTAACATTGATGCAGGAACAGGGTAGCATGGTGCTGATGCACAGTGTGACTACATAGCACTGTAGTAATATTATCATGTTGTTAACAGTACAGTGTAATGATATTGTTGTGGGTATATTCGAGCATGCATGATGCATTACCTATGTTTGTCATTGCAGTTTTGTATACACCAGTGTTAATTCCCAAATTGTACTGTCTGCACATGTGCCACATGGCTGTTGTGTGTACCTGTGCCTGCATGTGTTGAGGTGTGGACAGTACATGTGTGATGTTTGCAGCACTGAGTTGCAGGTGTACATTTGTGAACACGGTTAGCATGGAACATGACATGGTTTGACAGTATGCTGTGGGTGATACGGTTTCCAAATGTCAATGGTCTGCATTCTGGTAGTATACACAGCTTACATAGCCTGACATTCAGTGGTCATTACATGGTGTCTCCTCAACTGATACACAGATGTAGGAACCTGGTGTCAGTGATATCCCTGCAGTTCTACACTATACCAGTAGCCATTCTTACTGAGCCCCACACATCCCTGGGAACAATACTCTTTGGCATATAGCAGTCTCACGTACATGCCAACACACTACGGATATGTCCATCCACGACTGCAAATACATACAGTGGCCTGCAATGCATTCTACACATGACACACCTAACCACCACAAGGGAATCATATGGACAGATACCTGTTGTCCAAGCCATGCTGTATTGCTGTAATGCAACTGTGGCATTGGCATCAGCATGTAGTTAACATAGTATTCCAACAGTACCATGTAGGTGGTAGCACCCATCATGTAGAACGGGTAATGGTGTGTACATGTGGACAAGTATTATCTTGTCTTTCCTGTGATATTCACATTTCCAAAGGTATTCTGCAGTACCTCGGTGTATCACCTAAGCAAGAAGGTGTCTGTATGCATATCGGCAACAGTTGTCATCCACCTACACTGGGTGTCCATCACTCACAGACTTTGCTGTGTTTTAACATGTCTGACATATACTCCAGACATGAACCCTCACCCACATTAATCTATAAAAGCTTTCATGGGTGTGTGTCACATAGTTGGCCTAGGACACAGATCACTGCAGTAGCCTGCATTGTCACCAACATACATGTATGGCCTAAGGTCTGGTAAGCTGTGGCACATGCTGGCAAAGGTAACAACTGTATTCATAAGGGGCAGGCTTCACACATAGGAACTATTAAAGGTCACAGGTACATATCTGTATGTGGCACTCACATACCTGATGTGTGCATTGAAATTACTGTTATAATAATATGTCATACAATAATAAAAGCAAAACACACAACACATTGACAAATTGTGTAACAAATGCACACATGGCATTTGTAGGATTCAAACCCCTACCTAACTATGTTATGATTCTTGAGAGAAACGTATTAGCACAGAGCACTATTTGCATTACTGGAGGATTTCCCTTCTCCTGCTGTATTTATAGGGTGCTGACATCATCAGTCTTTCCAAAGAGGAATGTACATCTTTTAGTGTGTTATCCCAGTCTTCAAAAAGGCCATTCCTTTCACAGAGAATTGCTGTGTGACAAATGCACAAATGGCATTTGTAGAATTCAAACCCCTACCTAACTATGTTATGATATTTGAGAGAGACGCATTAGTGCAGTATGTTATTCGCATTATTGGATGATTGTGCTTCTCCTGCTGTATTTATAGGGTGCTGACATCATCAGTCTTTCCAAAGAGGAATGTACATCTTTTAGTGTGTTATCCCAGTCTTCAAAAAGGCCATTCCTTTCATGGAGAATTGCTGTGTGACAAATGCACACATGGCATTTGTAGGATTCAAACCCCTATTTAACGATGTTATGATACTTGAGAAAGCCGCATTAGCGCAGCGCGCTATTCGCATTACTGGACACTTTTTCTTCTCCTGCTGTATTTATAGGGTGCTGACATCATCAGTCTTTCCAACAAGGAATGTACATCTTTTAGTGTGTTATCCCAGTCTTCAAAAAGGCCATTCCTTTCACAGAGAATTGCATACATACACACCCCTGTTATGATACTTGAGAGAGATGCATTAGCACAGCGTGCTATTCGCATTCCTGGATGATTTCCCTTCTCCTGCTGTATTTATAGGGTGCTGACATCATCAGTCTTTCTAAAGAGGAATGTACATCTTTTAGTGTGTTATCCCAGTCTTCAAAAAAGGCCATTCCTTTCACAGAGAATTGCTGTGTGACAAATGCACACATGGTATTTGTAGGATTCAAACCCCTACCTAACTATGATATGATACTTTAGAGAGATGCATTAGCGTAGCATGCTATTCGCATTACTCAATGATTTCCCTTCTCTTGCTGTATTTATAGGGTGCTGACATCATCAGTCTTTCCAAAGAGGAATGTACATCTTTTAGTGCGTTATCCCAGTCTTCAAAAAGGCCATTCCTTTCACAGAGAATTGCATACGTACACACCCCTGTTATGATACTTGAGAGAAATGCATCAGCACAGCACGCTATTCGCATTACTGGATGGTTTCCCTTCTCCTGCTGTATTTATAGGGTGCTGACATAATCAGTCTTTCCAAAGAGGAATGTACATCTTTTAGTGTGTTATCCCAGTCTTCAAAAAGGCCATTCTTTTCACAGAGAATTGCATACACACACACACCCCTTTGCCCCCCCAGTCTTCAAAAAGGCCATTCCTTTCACAGAGAATTGCATACATACACACCCCTGTTATGATACTTGAGAGAGATGCATTAGCACAGCGTGCTATTCGCATTACTGGATGGTTTCCCTTCTCCTGCTGTATTTATAGGGTGCTGACATCATCAGTCTTTCCAAAGAGAAATGTACATCTTTTAGTGTGTTATCCCAGTCTTCAAAAAGGCCATTCCTTTCACAGAAAATTGCATACATACACACCCCTCCAGCACACACGCACACAGTGTTTGCAGGATTCAAGCCCCTACCTAAGTTATGATACTTGAGAAAGACGCATTAGCACAGCGCACTATTCGCATTACTGGATGATTTCCCTTCTCCTGCTGTATTTATAGGGTGCTGACATCATCAGTCTTTCCAAAGAAGAATGTACATCTTTAACTATTCCTCAGTATGGGGGATAACAATATCTGTGCATTAACACATGCCTAGTTCAGGGTCACATATGCACACTGGCACTGCCAGGTTATGTTCTATAGCATGCTTCATGACCACAGGGCTTGTAACACACAACACAAGTAGGGGGGTGTATCCATATACATCACAGATACACACACCTCTGGGTTGGTACCACTGCACTAAGCATGACAGGCCATACATATACAACTACCATTGTGCAAAACTGCCTTTTGGTTTGGTGTGTAGTTCAGACCACCCCCCCCCCCCATACCCAGTAACTACACTTGGCTTTCCTGGGAGCAGTGTAAGATATGCAGGTCTTCACACACACCATTATAGTGGTTGACTTCAGGTACACAAATATTGACTGGGGATACTACTCAGGCCCTCAACAACATCACCCTACAGCCACTACAATTTGTGAATCCATGTGCTATGGCACAACCAGTCACCACACTCACAAGGGGGAATACATATTGGACCTGATCATCACCAACATGGGGACTCTATGTTCCACACCAGAGGTAGAACCGTCATTGTTAAGATCAGACCATAAAAAACTTTCTCTGGACATCCATATCCCGTCACCACCCCCAGCCAAGGAAATCACTGTAAAGAATTTCTCAAAAGCAGGCTTTGCACTTGTGAAGACTGGGGTGGAATACTTCAAAGGCCCCGTGCTGGAGGATAATACAGCCCAATCTGCAGAATCCTTTACAAACACATTGTATGAGCACCTGGAGGTATGCATTGATCATGTTATCCCAAATAAAACCATGACTCCTCCAAAACAGGAGACCTGTCTGGTTGACCCCAGCCATATATAAGCTGTACAACAGAAGGAGGAAGCTACTACATAACAGAGCAATATCCCACAGACCCACATAGATCATAACCTCTCCTTTGATAATCACATTGACAGAGTCATTGCAAAGACCTTTATATAGCCCTCCTTATCACATGGGTGTTTGCATGTAGATCATGGGAGGTCATTGTGGCCCTCTACTACTCACTCATCAGGCCCATGTTTGACTACAATGCCCCTTTTGGGGAGTACCTTACCCAACACCTGTGGCAACTACAGTGAACACAACAGTACCTTCCCAAGAGGATCATGGGCTACACACAGATGTCTTATGCAGCTCAACTAAAGGATCTCCAGCTCTACTCAGTTGCTTAATGCCTACTCAGAGGTGATTTATGCCTGACGTACGCAGCCATTTCAAACCCAGAAATAATGGACATGCTCCACCTCATAACATACAAGACCCTTAGAGCTACACACTCCAGGGACTTAAACCTCAGCACAAAAATAAATAGGACATGCTTCAGGGACAGATTCATTACCCTGAGGCTCCCCTCACTCTGGAATTGAATCCCAATTAAAGTTAGACATAGCCCCTCGCCAACCCTCTTCCAGCGAAATACAGCCGCATGGATGGGAAATTGCAAATTCACCCCTGGGATCTCCACTGTGTCCCTGCTTGACAGAGACACAGCAAACTAGCCTTAAAGGGTGCCTTCTGTGACCTACTTTACAGAGGCACAGTAGGTTACTCTACTGGGGAGGTGGACACCAAATACACTCTGCCTAGGCTTATGAATTCCCTAGGGCAGACAGCCTAGTATTGACCTCTGCACCTATGTTTATGTTCGGGATGCACAATATTTGTTGCTGCTACTGTTTGCAGGTCTTTATTGCCATAGCTTTCCCAGTTTCTATGAACAACTTGTGTATCTGCGTAACATGTTTGATCATGACAGGGTTCCAGTATATTAATATACGTGTCTGTTGTCATTTAACTGTGTGCACCGGACGGATTGCTGGATCGTGGGAAGTTCCTGGCTTAACACATACAACTGCCAGATATGTGTGACTGACTGCTATACTCAGACATGGCCTAAGTGTGTGAGCATGCCCAGTTCAGGCTTTCCATGGTTTGTTGCCTGACATATGTCTCATTTATCCAAGTGTCTGAGCATGCCCAGTGTGACCTTTCCATTTGTTGTGATCTGGAGTCCACTACATTTCTGGTTGTGTGTGAACATGACAAATATTGACATTTATACTGTGTGTGTTGGAGGTTATGTTGTGTTCTTACTGCCAGACTCCTTTATGCCATAACTCAACATGGATTATGCTGTGCCTGCAGGGTTTCCATGTGATAGTTTGCAAAGACTTGGCAACATTCTCTCATACTGGCTGAATGCTGTGATACTGTCATGGTGTAGTGGTTCAGTACTTTCACTATGGTGCACAGTATTATGGTTTTGAGTCCCATCACTGTTTTAAATGCTCATACTGAGCAGACCAGACTGGTTAAGGGCCAGTTGGGCAACTATGAGCATGTTGCTTTGTTCAGCTATGGCCTACTTAAACCAGGCTTGTCCAACATTGCTGTGTATTCACCAACTTGTGTGGACATTGCCAAACATTACTCCACACTGACCACAGTTGTACTAGTTGGTGTGTGTGATTCTGTTCATAGGTTCATACTAGGCTATCTGCCCTAGGGCATTTATAATCCTAGCCAGAGTGTCTTTGGCTTTCAAAACACATTTTAAGTGGAGTTTGCCATGACATTTTTCAAGGTTAGTATACTGTGCCTCTGTCTAACAGTGACATAGAAGTGATACCCAGGGTAAACCTACAATCTCCCATCCACTCATCAAGATTCCTCTTGAAGAGAGTCAATGAGGGACTCTGGCTAACCTGGAGTGGGGGTTTACTCAAGAGTGGGGGGAGCATCTGGGTTATGAATCTGTCACTCCAGCATGCCCTATTTATTTCAGTCCTGAGGTTCAGGTCTCTTGAGCGTGTAGCTTGATGGGATTCTGATTTTCCGAGGTGCAGCATGTCCATTGATTCCAGGTTGGACATGGCTTTATACATGAGACACAGATTGCCTCTGGGCAGGCGGTATGCCACTGAGTGGAGCTGCAGTTTCTTTAACCGGGCAGCGAATGGCATGTGTTTGAGCCCTTTGATCCTCCTGGTGAGGTACTTTTGTGGTCTTTCCAGCTGCTGCAGGTGTCTGATAAGGTACATCCCACAAGGGGCATTGTACTCAATTATGGGCCTGATGAGGGATGAGTTAAGAGGCACGACGACCTCCCCTGATGTAGATGTGAATACCTTCATGATTAGGTGGGCTATATGAAATGTTTTTCTAAACACTTTGGCCACATGGTTATCGAATGAGAGATTGCTATCAGCTTGGGTCCCCAGGTCCCTTATCACTTCTTCCATACTTAAAGGGTTACCACCTATGTGGTAATTTGTGGGCACTTAGTTTTTGACAAAGGGGAGGACTATACACTGTTTTGCGTTTAGCTTGAGGACATGGCTCTGTCTCACCAGTTGTCTGTTTCTATGAGGCCCTTTTGTAGGATGCTTGTGTCAGCTGGAGGGTCGATTATGGCGCCCAGTTTGCAGTCATCTGCAAACTTGTTCACCAATAGTCCTTCTGTGTTGGCCTGTACCTCTGAGAAATATATACCAAACAAGGGAGGTCCCAGGACTGAGCCTTGTGGGATGCCACTTGTAGCTGGTTTGGGGTCTGACATGGCTCCAGCATTTCTGACCATGTGGGTTCTGTCCTTGAGCCAGTTTGTAACCCATCTAGCGACATAGGGGTTTATATTGAAGCTGGTGAACTTATCTATGATGACCAAGTGGGGTACTGTATGGAAGGCTTTTGCGAGGTCCAGGTAGGCTGTGTGGACCACCTTCCCCTCATCAATGGCCTTGGTGACTGTTTCAAATGACTCAACCAGGTTTAAGAGGCAGGATCTGCCCTTAACAAAGCCAAACTGGGTAGGATCCAGTGTCTGTAGGTCCCCAATATGTTTTTTCTGAGGTCCATGATGATCCTTTCCATAGCTTTGCAGACCAAGCTAGTCAGTCTTCTGGGGCGATAGTTTGCAGTATCCACTGAGGCACCACCTTTGTGGAGAGGGACCACTGTTGCTGTACACTGCTCTTTGGGTACATATCCTGTGGTAAGGCTGAGACTGAACAGTGGTTTTATGTTTGTGTTCAATTCTTCTTGGGGTTCATGTTGGACACAGCCCAAGACACCGTCAGGTCCCATTGATGCTGTGTGTTTTGCTTTGGAGAGGCTGGCTGTTACCTAAGTATCTGCGATGTCAGGGGGCCAGCACTCTGCTGGGATAGATATTTGCCCTTTTGGTGGGGGGGGGGAGCTTGCACTGAACCTGTCAGCTCAGATGTTGGCAATGTCTGTGGGTTTGGTGTATTGTTTGTCATTTTGGACTACTTCTGAGCATATCTGGGGATTCCCACACAGGTTCATACCATAAGTAAAGAATGCCTTGCGGTTATCCTTGGTGTCCTGTACAATTTTTATCTCAAAGATGGCCTTAGACGATCTTATGTGTGGCCGCGGTTTTTCAGTAATACTGATCAGAGATGCCTTCCCTTTTTTGGGATTTTGATCTATCATATAGTAGCTTCCTCCTTGTATTGTATGGTTTGTTTATGGCTGGGGTCCACTGGACAGGATGCCTGGCTTTGGAGGATTGGGTCTTGGTTTTATTTGGGATTGCATGATCCATGCATTCCTGAAGGTGTTCATAGAATGTGTTTATAAAGGGTTATGAGGTCTGGGCCATATTTTCCACAGGCACAGGGGCTGTGAAGGATTCCACCTCAGTTTTGAGGAGTGTGACATTTGTTTTAGTGAATAATTTTCACTGTGTTTTTCTGGCCATGAGATGGGATCGGGATGTGAATATCCAGTGAGATTACTCTCTGGTGTGATCTTACCAGTGAGGGATACACTTCTGGTCTTGGGCATAGAGTCCCCATGTTGGTGATGATCAGGTCCAGTATGTTTTCCCCTGTTGTGGGAGTGGTAGCAAGTTGTTCCATAGCATTTTGGTTTATAAATTCTGGGAACCTTTGGGCTAGGGTGTTGGGGCTAGGGTATTGCTCCCAGTCTATGTTTGGGTAGTTGAAGCCACCCAATATAATGGTGTTTGGGGAGACCTTCATATTTTCATGTGTTCTCCAGTCGGCCAAGTGTGGTTCCTGGGTTTAGGAGGGTGGTCTGTAGCAGGCTATGAACTGGAAGGCAGTTTTAGCCACTGTTAGTTGCACATGGATAGTCTCCGATGCTTCATGCTGTGCCACCAATCTGGGGGTGTGGGTATCTTTGAAAAATATTGATACTCACCCTCCTTTTGTAGTTTGTTCCATGTTTTGCAGCTGTAAAGCATGGTATGAGGTGTAACCTGTTAATGCTAGGGTGCTCTTGGGAACCTTGAACCAGGTTTCTGTTACTGCACAGATATCAACATTCTCCATGCTGAGGAGAGTTTGGAGTGTGTGCATCTTGCAGTTTAGACTTCTGGCATTGAGTAGCATTACCTATAGTTTCTTATCCCTTGTGATACCTATGGAGGTGGGTTTGTGTTTTGAGCCTTACCTAAAAAAGGCACTATGGGGGTGACAAGAGCCTTTGGCAATATCCAAAAGGCCACAGGTGATAGGTGAAATCCATCTCTAGCGAAGCATCATGTCTTGTCAAGCATGTCATCCCAGGCTGACAGGCATTGTATTCCCTTTCACTGACACCAATACTTAAGCCAATTTTTGTAATTGATCATCTTGTTTTCATATTGTGGCCTCATGTTTGGTGAGGGTCGGGTGATACTCAAGGTCATCAAGTTTGCATATACTACATGGTGGTAAATGCTGTTTAGCACTACCTTACATTGCTTAACACATAGCAATCATACCTCAGGTGGTGCTGTAAGGCTGCCTATGTCAGATGCACATACTGCACTCCCTATACATGTTTGGAAACAGGTAGTGTCAAGTTAGGCATCCCTTTTACTATATGTGCAAGTCAGAGAGAGGTATCATTTCCAGGGTTCCTACTGAGCCAGTGTATGTGCTATGCGTTGCCTCTTTGCCGAGGCCAAGGCATACTGGGCACGCCTCCTTCTGCCTACTGGGGCAGGCTCAGGTTGTTCCTCCTCTGAGTCACGCACTGCCTGTGATGGCCTTGGCAATGGTGGGGGGCTGTTTGGCCAAGGCCTATGCTGGTCCTACTGCAGCTGTTTTCGCAGAATCATATTATGTAGCATAGCACATACCATGACAATTTGGGTACATGTAGTTGGTGAGTATTGCAAGGCTCCACCAGATGTTTCCAGGCACCGGAACCGTGACTTGAGCAACCCAAACACACACTCGATTACATTTCGTGTTTGTGCGTGTGCCTCATTATGGTGTTCCTGTTCAGGTGTGTGTGCATTTCTGATGGGTGTCATCAGCCATGACTCCAGTGCATAGCCAGCATCCCCCACTAAGTGACCATGTGAGATGTCCCCATTGGCAAATGTCTGGTACAGCTGCGTCAGATGCCAGATATGGGAATCATGGTAGCTTCCAGGGCAGCCCGCACACACATTCATTATTATGCCCTGGGCATCACACACGACCTGGCATTTGATAGAGGGGAAGCCCTTGCAGTTAATGTAAACGTGCACACACCAGCGCAAACACGCTTACAGGTCTTCCAACAGTCTTATACATGCTTACTCCAGCTTAAACACGTGCACTCACGCTGCCACGTGCGCACTCTCTCTTACTCGAGTTTACAGGCATGCACACACGTGCATACCCGCTCAGCAAGAAACTTTGGTGTTATCCACAGTATACACCTTCCATTTCTTGGCTTTCCCTGGCCTACCTGTTGACGCACCTCTTTCCATGATGTCTAACTGACAGCTAACACATGCCACTGTGCTCCAATGAGCTTAACTAATTTCATACATACCCCCCTTGTGATGTCACCTATCTCCTACTCTGTTCCTCCCCATATCCTACTCCTACACTCCACTGAATGTGCTCATTTACTATGTAAAAGTGCGATTCACTATCCTAACACTCATTTACATAGGATTGCCTAGTAATGCTTGGTTACATGTCTTAGACTGGGCTTCTCCCCTTAGCAACCCCTACTCGGTGGCCATGTTGTCTTCAGCCTGCTATTCCCTTACATTATCATTTAGCAATTTTCATAAATTCCACGTTTGTGGCTTTTATTGTCTTATTTTATGATTTTTATAGCGCACCCCGTTTGCGCGGTGCTGCGCTACGCTTAAACATCGGAAATCATCGAAAAAAAATTATTTTTATTTTAATTTTGCATCTGGGAAACTTTCCAATGGCCGTATATTTGGCCATTGGCATGCTTCCTCAACCATATGCAACCTTTATTTGGAGCTGACAAGGCTCCATTGTGCTATTTGCAGAACGGTACTCAGTTGTCAACTGAGTACATTTCTGTAGCTAACACGTCTCCTACTCACACAGGTTTATGCTTCCTGGATCGCAAATTTACCTCATTTGCATGCCTTTCAGCTGCAAGTGAGGTAATTTGCATATCCCAGCCCTGTCCATGTAGGAGACATTTTAGGAGCTCTCTTACACGCCCCTACAGGCTGTTCCTAGATCGCTCGTCGGACATGATGGCTGCATTGAGTCTTACTCTACTCGTAGACTCTGTGCAAGCCATCGTGAATCTGGCCCGATGTATACTACAGGGGGAAAGGCATGTTTTCAATTTTACACTAACTGTGTAAACAGTACTGCAAAAGACACTCAAATAAAGGTGCAAAGTGGTAATACCAAAAATACATTTTAATGTTTCAAGTAATGTAATTAGCAGGCTTCAGTTTAATGTTAGGTTTGAAAACTGGACTAAGTGTGCATTACAGCAATGTATATACAAATGGAAAAACAATCTGTACAAGCAAGTGTATTCTGTACAGTATATAGTAAATGGTTTATCTATGTAAACAAAGTAACAAGTCAAAGCTTGACATTTGAGACATATCTGTTTTTTTCCCCGTTCTAATTGTAATGGTTGTCATCATTGTGTTCACAATATAAAACGGTGTTAACTTGCTGTATTAAAAAAAAAACTAAAGGTTTTGTTTCCCAATGTGTTTCTAGTTATTAACAATATAACTTGACTAAAAAGTACATACTAATATAGACAGTTTTGGAATTAAAACAAAACAGAGGGAATGTATACAGTGATAGATATGTTTAAAAATGTATAAATGCATGTGCACATCTATTTGCTAGTTAGATGCATATACAAAACTGCTGCTATAATATATGTAAAAATAATATAGTTAGTTAAATACATGTATTTCTGCTTGCTAGCATACATATATTCTGGTACAGCTTGAGATAAGCTGAATGTTCAGTGTTTGGAACATGCTTCAAGGACTATAGATAAAAATGCAGCTGCGAGACAAGGCACTCAGCATTCAACACAGACATCTGCATTTCATTTGCATCATTCTGAACATCAAAACAGAGGAAATTACAATATTTCATGAATAAAACTTAGTTAGGAAAATGCTAAACAAAATAGAACATAAGACAATTTCAGTTTTGAAAAGCATACAGGATTGGGAGGATAACATTTAACACAAATATGACAGCATGGTTAGCTGAATAAGGTCAGGCATACATAAACATAGAGAAAGAATCAAAGACTGACATAAACATTTCAATAAACAGCTCTAGCTCTATTAGATGCTGTACATTACCTCAAAAATGTAACAGTTCTGACAAGGGAAGACATGCAAAAATGTCACAGTGTATAGACAATAACACAAAATAAGAATAAACTCAACAGGGACAATGGTATGATTTCTACTAATACTCTGTTTATTTGAATAAACAACACAGTAATACAAGAAAAGGACCATGGGTTAAAATACTTACCATTTTGGGTAACAGGCCAGTACTTCATACAGATCAAATGGTAAAAAACACCATCCACTTGTACTATGATAGGACAACAATACCAAAAAACAACATTGTACTTTAATATTACATTTCCAAGTTTTAAAGATACCAAATGCAGATTTAAAAGAGATTGGTATAAAAACTAGTAGAACAAGATATCTCACAGATTGTACATTTACAAGCACAAAGGAATCCTACTATATAGTAAGTCATTACAAGTATCTTTGATAGACAGATTACAATTTAATATAAATGAACAACATTCCCTTCAAATTTCAAAATGTTTGTTAAAGTGGCATCACAGTTTGTATGTGTGGTTTCAAATAACCCAGTGTTAATAGTAAAAGACAGAAACAAAAGCTGGCACTGCCCATAATTGATGGGACATAATCAAAGGATGGTCATCTGGGACCAAATTGCTAAACTGGTTAATACATCCTGTGTTGGTATTTTTGGGGGTCATAATAATAATGACAGCTTGGAATTGTTTTATATGCTGCAGGTTGCAAAGAGTGCAATAACTCAACAAATTGTAATTTTAAACATGAGCAAAGTGATAAATGCTGTAAATAGCAATGCTAATAAAACAAATGCAGTCTTTTCTTTAACTAAAGTTTAGTCCGTTCCTCCAAAAAAAAAAATAAAATACAGGCGACCTGAAAGTATAATAATAACTGTTGCTAGCATGATTATTAGTTTGAATAAAAAGCTGCAAGAATGATATGAAATATAAAGGGTTAATTTAGAAATAGTATAAAATGCTGAAAAATAGAACGTAGTAAGTGTGCTGGCATAACTTAATTAGAATTTAGCATCCATGTAAAGGGTTATGTTATTGAGAAACAAAGTCTGTAAAAATAACTGTGCAGATAGCAGCTGGAAGGACGTCAATGAAGTAAAGAGATGTAACATCAAGCAAGATAAAGTTGGAACATCAAGTTTCAGATAATGCAAGACTGAGTTTCCATGGATCATCAAACTGCAAAGAACCAAGGACAAGAGAACAAAGGAAAACTGTTATACAAAAAAAGAACTGTTATACATCAGACTATAAGAAAAAATATCAGACTTTTTGTTATAAATATGAGTGTGTATAAACAAGCTTTGGGAATTTGCCATAGAGAGCTGACATCATCTGTGTTGCATGCTTGCAGATCTGAAAGGAAAATGTAATAGTAAAGTGTATTAACTGAAGCAATTGTCTGTGGATTTATTGTACTTAGTACAATACAGTAATAAGACTAGTTGGTCACAATAAATAGTTATGCATGCATGTAAATGCAAGTAACAGCAAGAAACCAACAGAAGGCATATATAATTCTTCAAAAGGTCCTACGACTATGGAAGTTTCTGCAAGATATGGAAGAACATACACCTCTGCATTTGGAACTTTTGGAATTATTCAATCATACTGGCCTTGAATTAACTAAGTTAATTATTCGAGACAATGAGCAGAAGATGGCATTCTTAAAACATGAGGTTTCCAGGTTAGTGACATCTATTTCTGGTGAGTTCATGTTTTGTGAAAATAAACAGTCTTTTAATAATGTATTCAAAAAGGTCGATGGATGCATAAATATGACTAAATGTAGAAAGGATAAAAAGCTCGAGAGAGATGATTTGGAATATGCAAATAAGATTGCCTATCCAGAGCCTAAGTTTCTTGGATGATATATTTTTTTGTATGGTCTTGGACTATTGAACAGTTGGAATACTTTGTATGGAATTTAGAATCCTCTACACAGTTTTTTAGATTCTCAGCCAACACTGATGTAAGAGCATACATTTCTTGGATGTGGAGGTTACCAAGACATAAAATAAAAAACTTAAACACTGCAGTGTACAGGAAACCTACACACTGCAATTCTTATTGACATTTTAAAAGTAGTCACCCTTTTCATCAGAAAAAGGGTATACCAAAAAGGCAATTCATTCGCATTTCTAGGTTAACATCGAATGATATTCAGTGTAAAAGACGATATGAGATCTTGAAGACTATGTTCCTGTTCCTGTTGCACTTATTGCCAGTGTCATGAATGATGTCTGGAGTGGCAGAACAGATAAATATACACCTATTGTGCTTAACGGGTTAGAAAGAAATCATGATGGAGGGACACATACTGATAGAGCCAATAATTTGGACAACTATTTTGTCATACATTATTCTATTGACACTATAGATATAAGGAATATTATTTTCAAGAATTGGTTCATTTTACGTGATATGACAGACTTTAAAGAGAAGTTTGACCAACTGCCAACATGTGTTTACAAGAATAAACCTGCTATAAAGAATATCTTGGAGAGGGGTGCTAACAACAAGAATTATAGTGGTGGGGACCACAAAACCAAAAAGTGTGGTCATTCTAAGCAATGCTGTTATATGGAGAAGGACTATGAAGGACTATTGTGGGATAAAATTACTGGCATAAAGCAGGTAGCTATTACTGTTGCAGTTCCAAAGTGGTCTTCCTTGTGAAATGTACTTCATGCACTGCTTTTTACATCAGCGAGACAACAATTCTTTGAATAAACGAGTATATCAGCACTTCTATAGTATTAGTAAAATTGACAGTAAAAGTGCTCTGGCGGGGCATGTCATGGAATGTGAACACTTTGTGAAATTCAGATTCTCAGTGCTTGAAAAAATCAAAGTGGATCAGTTCAGTGGTAATTGGAAGAATTCATTGCTGCAGAAGGAACTGAAATGGCAATTAAGTTTAAATGCCACCTCATCACCAGGTGTCAATGAAACTATATTACTAACAAGTGAATTAAGATGCAGAGCTTCAAAACTATAAGTAAGTTCATTTATTCTGTTGCTATCCCTTTACAAATTTTGGCAGACTTTTAAGCAGACAGCTTTTGCCTGTGTTTTTATTGTTTTTCTATTCTGAAGATGCCCATCAGCAGAACAGATGAAAGTGCTTAATTTTAATTAGTTTTATTAATAAAAATTTGTTGTTTTTATATATTCACTCTGGTTCCTTAGTCCTTGGCAGCATTTAGATTGTTTTGAGGTTTGATTAATGGAGAAGAAGGAGTAATTTCTTTTGTAAGGGAAATAACTTATTTTCTTATTGATAGCAAAGAAGTGTAAGTAAGGAGAGAAGATTATGAATGAGACATAGGAAGAAGAGACAGAGATAGGTGATAACATAAAAAGTTTGGGGAAACAGTGACAATACACATACAGAGGTGGACAAGTGGTTATGGGAAGGGTTGGACACAGAACAAGGACTGACGAATGGCACATGATGGATGAAAAAACACCTACATTGGGAAAGATATGGTCAGGGTAAACTTGGATGATAGTCTTGCCCTGATGCCAACAAATGCTGATGTCAGAGGTCTAGGTGGCCAATGTTATGGATCAGTTGCTTCTTGTGCTTTCTCACCAATCGGAAACAGACAGTTACCTGACTCTACAAGCCATACTAGAATGTGCTGCACATTGATGAAGTGGACATCTAGTTTTTGCCATACCTCACCCACCACCATCCTCTGCAATTGACTCTAGGAGACCAAGCCAAATACTTCTGACCACTCCCTCAAAAGAAGCTTCTGCTCCATCTTGAGAAGCAGATGCAGAGAGCACCAATAAATCCTTCATGACACCTCAGCAAGGAGACCTTTATTGCCCTCCAAACAGACAATACTGGTAATAATTTCCAATTCAGCAGTGGAAACATTGGCTGGCAGAGACCAAAGTGAACAATGCCTTACCTTCTCCACCACAACTGGACCTGCATTAGGATGACACAATGAGATGGAAAAAGGATTACATACATATGCTAACAACACAGTTGCAGATGTAAGGTTGACTGGCACTAATATCATACATACCCCACTGCCAGGACATCACTCTTTACTTATGCGACATCTATCCATGTTCATTTCTTGCATCACCGCTGCTGCAAAACAAAGTATGTACTCCTAGGTGTAAGTGTAAAGGAGATAAGATACCATAATACAATAGTACTAGAAGAAAGTGTTTGCAAAACCTCTGCAGATGTCTCTAACCTCTCCATTCCATAGTTAAAACAGTTCAGGCTGGTGCCATCTCAGGTCACTATATTGATACTGACACTACTCGCTAGAAGAGGTGACACCATTTGCATTATCTGCCATCCTGGCAAGATCATGCCAGAAATCTGCCTTCTGTAAGTACACATCATAATGGCCTACCATGCAGTCATTGAAGTCCCTGTGCAGAAAGTAGAAGAAAATCGTGCTCCCTCTGGTACACCATGCTTGTATTCTGTTTTACACAGTGTCTGAAATATCCACTCACTCAGGTCTTTTCAAAGAGCAAAATGGTAGCTCCATCCACATGAACAGACATTTGTAGATCAAGTGTGACACAATGCAGTGCTATACCACAGCACCATTGTGTGTCCTTAACACTGTATTGTATGCAAGAAACATACACATATCATACTGGTCACATGCTTCATGGTCGTTACCAACAGTACTTCTGACTAGCACAATGCACAGTGATAGTGACATAGAAAAAGTGGTGCGAAGTATTTGTATTGATATAATCAGCATGCAATTTGGGCTTGTTAACACAACAATAAGCTTTGCTGCCATATCGCACAACCTCACTAAACATCATACAGCAGTTTAATAGACTTGCATCTTTAGAAGGCTAAGGAAGGAGGTACAGTGTTTATAAAGGAGTATTGCCTAGTAAAATGCATTAGCAAGAGCAATAAACCATATGCTGGATGTTAGTCAAACTGAGACCAAAGCCATAATGCATATTTAATTTATTTATTTATCCTTTTTTGACTAGGTTAGTCCAACTGGGCTTGTGGCCTCTTTTTAGTGGAGGCCCAAGGTGGTGTTTTTACTGCTGGGAAAATTTGGTGAGGGAATTGGGCTACTTCCCCAAATCTTTTTGATAGGTGCCATGGGATTGTTTACATACACCTGAGCTACCAGCAACTCAAGTAGATGGGGCATTGGTTTAAAGTCTCATCTGAGAAGCATACCCAGACATGAAGCCTCCTTCCAAATGGTGCACTGCAATACATTGTCAGTAATTGATCTGCATGGTGTGGGAATAGAACACACAGGCTTCTGCACCAAAGTCATGTATTCTACCTGTTGTGCTACTGACCCCGTGTTTGGAAACTTGGGCACTGGAATGGTACTGCACCTTCTAACTGTGGTTTTGGAGGGGTAATTATGTACAATAGAGACATTATGAAGGGCATGCCACAGGAAGTTTGGGGTTCTAGGGGCACATGTTGATGCATGGTTATAATAAGTAATGGGAAGGATCCTGCACATAATATTAAATGTGGCTGATAAATAAATGCATGTGGGAGCCTGTGTCCATGAATGCAGTAAAGAAATATGGGGTGGGGTGTTGTGCAAAGCATTAATTACAGCACATAAGTAGTTGATAAAGAAGGATGAGATGGCCACATGTATGTGCATCCCACATAAGGACATGAACACACAAGCAGGTACATACACACATACACACACACACACACACACACACACACACACACACACACACACACACACAGACACACACACACACACACACACACACACACACACACAGACACACAGACACATGCAGACACACACACACACACACACACACACATGCACACACACACATGTTTTGCCTACAGCTGAACATTTATCAGCATGGTTACAAAAGGGTAACAACAGCTGGAAAAGTTCTCTGCCCAGAAGAATGAAGTATTACTGCAGGTCCTGAGCACATATAGCATGTGTCCCCTGGATAAATCTGCTATAAAGTAGCAGTATTAGGACCAGATTTGACAGGGAATAGTGCAAAATGTAAATTTTCTGCCCGGCCATGCTAAGTGTCTGCAATATATTCAACAAGGAGTTACTGATATGATTCTTTGTTTGAAGAAAAAGCACAGGACATTGTGACTGACAAGGAGGAGTGGCCACCCTCATATTTAAGGTGGTTTGGATTTGGGATCTGTGAAGCCACCAACCACCTGTGCTTTAGCTGATGATGTACCTGCTAGTAATATCCATTATTGTACAGAACTGCATGCTGCAGTGCATTTGAAGTAAAGGACTGACAAGGTGTGCATGTCAAAGTATGGTATAGCTGTATTTTAAGGTGTAGTACTATTTATGCCAATGATGCTTCTCGGATATATGTGTGCAAGGACAATGTTGATATATATATATATGTTCCTGGAACAAGAGGCTGATGGAGGCAACAAGCTAGTAGCACAATCCAGTGGCACACTGGTAATGCATAAAATGCTGCAGATGGAGGGCTCACCCATATCACCCATAACAGAGGCCACTGTAGAGGTTTAGACTGAGGACACAGTATGATGAACAGTTTCTCTATGAAAGTCCCTGACAAGTTCCACCAATGTCCTTAGTGCACATAGCACAGAAGAATGAAGTATTACTGCAGGTCCTGAGCACATATAGCATGTGTCCCCTGGATAAATCTGCTATAAAGTAGCAGTATTAGGACCAGATTTGACAGGGAATAGTGCAAAATGTAAATTTTCTGCCTGGCCATGCTAAGTGTCTGCAATATATTCAACAAGGAGTTACTGATATGATTCTTTGTTTGAAGAAAAAGCACAGGACATTGTGACTGACAAGGAGGAGTGGCCACCCTCATATTTAAGGTGGTTTGGATTTGGGATCTGTGAAGCCACCAACCACCTGTGCTTTAGCTGATGATGTACCTGCTAGTAATATCCATTATTGTACAGAACTGCATGCTGCAGTGCATTTGAAGTAAAGGACTGACAAGGTGTGCATGTCAAAGTATGGTATAGCTGTATTTTAAGGTGTAGTACTATTTATGCCAATGATGCTTCTCGGATATATGTGTGCAAGGACAATGTTGATATATATATATATGTTCCTGGAACAAGAGGCTGATGGTGGCAACAAGCTAGTAGCACAATCCAGTGGCACACTGGTAATGCATAAAATGCTGCAGATGGAGGGCTCACCCATATCACCCATAACAGAGGCCACTGTAGAGGTTTAGACTGAGGACACAGTATGATGGACAGTTTCTCTATGAAAGTCCCTGACAAGTTCCACCAATGTCCTTAGTGCACATAGCATCTGAAATTCACACTGTCTTTGAGAGGCCCATACCCGTCTTGGGTAATAGATGGGAGTTAAGCAAAGCCATGACTCCAAGACCATCCATGATATGGCTGTAACAATTGGTATTAATCACTGGCCCTAAAGGTCAGTAATCAATGCATAATCAGCTGCTATCAACAGCATTGTTGAGATGTTGATTGTGCTATGATAATTCCAGGATGGCATGCAACACATGCACAGAAACACTGAGCAGAAAATGTTGCTAAAGTCATTCATGACAAAATGTTGCATCTTCCTTCTGACACAGTGTAACGACTCAGCAATCTGTTACCAGAGGTCATGCTTTCAAATCCTCTGAGGGGGTGACAGAATGTGGGGATATTGGACAGACTATCCAAAATCTGATTGCTAGGATAATTGGAGAGACAGCTTCACTGTCACTTGTTGGAACACAGCCTGCCATAATCAGCCCTGAGTGCCATCAAAGTTATGGCTGATGGCAGTCCTTTGGCCCAACATCTCAGATGGCTCATCAGGCCGCACATGCACAGTCACATAGCTCATGTCTCTTGTGGGCACAGAGGCAGCCACACCTACTTGTAGTTGACAGCCACTACACAGGTAAGCACATTCATCAGAATCAGCACACGGTATGTCATCTCAAAGTGAATATTTTTCATTATATAGTTCTATCCCTTCCCTGCAATGGACTGCATCAAGCCCTGACACCACAATCCAATACAGTAGGCACTCTTAACTGTCACATCATGCCAGATTAACAACACCGGTGGAGGATGTGAGCCCTGTCTCCCTATAATCTTCCAGACTATATCGTGACTGTGTTCACCTTCCATGCTCTACCCCATGTCATATTGTTACGGTTACCTGTCGCTCTGCCCCCTCAATCACTCCATCTCCCTACCCCATCTCATAATGTTATAGTTGCCTGTCACTGTGTTCCCAGCAACCTGTACAAGGGATGATAACTGCTCCTAGCTCATGCCATAATCCATATGCCTATTGTTATGCCTAATGCACAGCATGGCCAGTCCATACACTGCCCAGCATAGCCTGGGTGTGCTAATGCGCACATGTATCATTTCATTATTTGTTGCCTGTGTCGTGGCCCATAGCTGTGGGTGAGACACCACTTCTTTGTCAGTGTTCCAATGTACTCTGCCAGACTTTGCCTTGGCTGTGATACTGCTGTTGCATATTCATCACCTTAGTTTCTACCCTGCTCTTCTACTGCTAGTAGAACTGGTATGGAAAGTCCTGCCATTATATTAACCTGGCAATCCAGTTATTTATGCAATGGCATATTATACAGCACTGCACACACAACAAAAATCTTGCTGCAGATTTCAAGACTGCATTGCTGCTTACCTCCTGATGTATCTAAGCAACAGAAATACTCCTTGAGTAGGACAAACACCCACTCCAACTGTATTGCATGTGCTGCTTCATAATCCATTTCCTTTATGGTCTGGGCGTTTCAGATGTGGTGGGGGGATGATCAAACAGGGCTCTTGGGTATATCCTGCATCATCTGCAAAACACACAATAAAGCCGATAATATTTATGGCCTGGTCCATGCTTGTTTGCTACCTGTGTTTATAGACCTGTCTATCTAGCCTGTGTATATATTTACCAATTAGAAGACCCTCTAAGAAATCTTGCAATAACCTTTTGTGCAGTTTGGATGTGTGCCAGATGTGAGACTCACATGAACTCCCTTGGAGGCTAATTAAACATTATAAATACTGCCTTGTGTGTTATAGACCACCAGGCAGCAAAGGGATTGGAAGATTTTCTTGTTGAGCCTTTCTTTTTGATTTGTCACATTCCCTCAGAACTGGATGGAGCCTTGATGGCAATGTGTGTGCAATGCATGGTTCCCATGGCCTCAGAGAAGTAGGCTGTGTCATAAAATGTCCACATTGTGGTGGTTCTCTACTTTGCAGTGTGTATGGGGTAAACTAGACTTGCCCCACCATGTGCTACAGCATAATGCTGTGGAACTAGTTCCAGATTTGTGAGGCTGGTTATTCAAAAGTCCCTGTAGCTAAGGAAGTTAAAGCTTTACATACCTTTATATCCACAGGAATGGACATACAACAAATTCCCCTTGATTCTGCTTGTGGGTAATACAGCTTGACAAATTCCATGCAATTTCCCTGTCCACACAAATCTGATGGCCACAAAGCTGGTGGCATGTCAAGTGCTAGTCTCCATTGGCATGGATAGCTATGGTCACTGACTCTTACTTTAGCAGCTGCTACTCCAAACATTGCTGTACTCATGTGCATCAGGATTCTCAGTGCAAAAGGTACATATTTGCTGTAGTACAGAGCATCTCTTTTACACATTTCTGCATTAGTTTGCCATTTTGGTTATGTCATTTGCATACACTGTGTGATTATTTGCAAGGTGTTCCTCATTTTATTGTTATCTGCACTAAGTAGCATTTGTCACCCACCACACTTTTCTGACTCTTAGTTACCCATACCCTCTTATTTGCCACTACTTGTTCTAATTTTTACTGTGCAATGCACTAATCATTTTTGACTCCCAGAAAAAACACACATTTCAGAATGAACATTCTATTTTTATTTTGTTTTCAGTCATACTAAAGAAATATCTTTTCGTTAAAGCTAGGAGTAAAACAAACAGATGTCTAATCACATTGCATTATTTATCTCTGGGTGCAAATTCATGGGTGACCAAACAACCAGCTATTACACTCTTGCACCTATTGTGATTTTAAGAAGTAGCACATATAGGACTGCAATCACAAAACAGAACTTTCTTTTGCTACTTTGTTAATTTACTAGTTCCTGTAATATTCAGTGTGCTACAATAATCAGGTTGTTTTCCGCTATGCTCTATAACAAAGTTTTTTTTTATCAGCAGTGTTAGCGATTCCTTGTGAAATCTAAGAATCTTCTTCTCTCAGCATGGAAATGAGATATCCTCTGTGACTTATCAATAAATAAATGCAACTTTCTTTGATAGTTGCAAATAACATGAATTTTTAGGCTGTAGATGTGTACTGCTTTACTCGATGGTGCAGAGCAAAGCAGAAAGTATCACAAGAAGGCTGGCAAATGACAAAACATACCGAGGCTCAAGCCTTTAGGAAGTTCTTGGTACCCAAGGGAGAGCAATAAATAATTTATCACATTATAAAAGCAACTTCTGCTAAAAAAATGTTCAAAGAGCAGAAGAGGTATCTGAAAGCAGCAGACCTGTGAATACATTTTTCAAAAGACTCAACACATTTTGTTTACTAAACTTTTGGCTCTTCCTCTCTTCATATCCTT
This sequence comes from Protopterus annectens, assembly GCF_019279795.1. NCBI lineage: Eukaryota > Metazoa > Chordata > Ceratodontiformes > Protopteridae > Protopterus > Protopterus annectens. The sequence continues at coordinate 328,265,040 of NC_056735.1, forward strand.
TTTTTAATATTAAACTCACAATATAGCAGATTATTAAATAAAGTGTGAATGCTAAAGATGTCAAGCATGAACTACAAAACAGATTGCAAGAGAAGGGCCAAGCTGTAAGACATAACTGAAATGATTTTGTTTTCATAAAGAAGTGCCTTTAGACCACAAATTTGCCTTTGTTAGACAGAATTCCATTTTCTTTATTGACATGTTCTCTAACAGTCATAATAATGACTCAAGATGATGCTTTGACTTTTCTTTCTTTTAAAGTTTTCTGTGTCTGTGAAGCATTTATATTGATTAGATTTTCCTCTAACAAATTCAGACAAGCAACAAATAAGTAAATATAAAAAGATTCCTTTACTTCACCTAGATAATCACAAAGCCAAATGACATCTGTCTCCTTACTTTAGACTTTACACAAGTGATCAGGATTCTTTTCTTGGACTGCAGCAGACTGTATTCTGAGCTACTTATTGTTCACATTATGACATATCTGACATCCCCAAGCTCTTTCTGCTTATACATATTTTTCTATGTCAGATTGTTTACATTTCTAGATATGCCCTAACATCAGATGGAAAAACTCTGGTTCTCCAAATATGGGTTATGTACCAAAACTGAGGTCTGATATATAGATAATACTTCCAGTCTCCAGTATAGGCTCCCTTGTAGGTCTCAGGTATTGGACTCTGACATATATATTCAATTTTTTTTTGTCAAGTTTACAACCTTCTGACCAAGAGAAAGCATGGTTGGTATTATTCTTTGTGATGTTTTCTGTTCCCACTGTATTTAATAAAGTTGTTTCTGAATACTATAAGTCATGACAGTTGAGTCACTAATGACAAGTTATTGTTGTTGTTAATTGTTTTATTAGGTGCCAAGTTTTGTTTCACAGAATTACTGAAGTTGTGTGTATACTTCACTCTATGTAAAACCCTATAAGATGCACAATGACTATGACAAAGCATTACATAAGAACAAACTTGTGTGTATAATATCAGATTGTATCTACTACTTTGTATAATATTAAATTATTCTACACTACTTTTGTATTCACATTTGTATGCTGCTGTTGTACTCATATTTATGATCCTCATGTGTTTCCTATGTTGTCATTGTATTATATTATTTATTGTACTTATTTTATGGGTCTTTATTAAATTAGTGAATGCTTAGAAAAGCGAATGCTAATTCATCGACCCCTTTTAAGCGAAAGCTTAAAATCTCGAACACCTGGAACAGCAATTTTTTTACAGGGAAAAAAAATCGCTGGTCCACAAAAAACAAAACAAAAAAAAAAAAAACAAAACAAAAAATGTAAAACATTAGATAATGTGGGGGGTGACTCCCTACTTAAATATACCAACTCCGAGATCGCACCACAGTGGAGGAAATGGCGAACTCCCGAAACCGGGCCAGCGATTTTTTTCCCTGTGAAAAAAATCGCTGTTCTGGGTGTCCGAGATTGCAAGCTTTCACTTAAAAGGGGTCTATGAATTAGCATTCACTTTTCTAAGCATTCGCTAATTTAATATAAACCCTATTTTTCCAATGTACATAATCACTGCAAGTTTGTGTGGAGCTATTCTGCTCTGACCTCTGCTTAAAAGTGGTTTCATACCCAGGTGGACTTTCCCTATAATTAAATGCAATAAATAAAATAAATAAAGTTCCTACCCTCTAGTGGATGACATGGGCACCCATGTCATCACAGGACAGTAGTACCATTCTCCCCATATTGTGTATGATTGTGTACATTCACACCCAGGCTATAGAGGGGCTTTGTAGATGTCCATGTCCACATCCCTGGCCCCAGACAAGTTCAGTTACTAGCAAGCCTGTTCTTGCATGGTAGTGATCAGCATACTGGATTCACCAATCCTTCTTCAGTATGAGTGAGCAAGTATTGGCTGCTGACTTTAACCCTCCCCCACCCAGATATTCCAGTATCTAAGCTAATATTTGAACTTGGGCTGCCAGGGTCATAGCTTGGGCTTTATCCCTCTATGTCATGAGATGGATGTACTTAACAGGGTTTTGAGATGATGACTCTTCAGAACATTGGCGTATGTTCTCCCAGAAATTCTTACATGATTATTTACTATGTGGTGTGATGAGAGTTTTGTCCCAATTTCAAATGTAAGCTTACACTTCTCATAGATATTGAATGGTGTCAAAATGCAGACTGTTTTAGTGCATATGTTGCTTTTTTTCATATTCTCTCATTATTTAATGCAGATGTAACCTTGTTAGTTCTACATACGTATGATTTTGAACTTGAGGAGAAAATGTTACATTTTATGGCTTAGCTGCAAATGAAGCCTTATCATTTCACTTCAAATGACATAAACAGTTATAACAATAACTGCTGCATATTTCAGTCCTTATACAGACTAGAAAAAGAAGTGGAGAATACAGAAATTTGGTAGCTTCACTTCTTAATATTAAATATTACATAGTTGACTAGTTTTCTGGGTGATATGCTTTATTTTTCAGAACAGTTTTCAGCCTTTGCAGACCCACCCCTCAGAATTCCCTAAACCAACTATTAATGGGCTGTCAGTTAAAGTATGATACCAGCTAATGTGAAGGCCATCATCAAAACAACTAAACTGCTACTCAAAGGTTAAAAAAACAGCACATTGTGAAACTTGCTGTATAGCTCTCAACTTCTTTATTCAAGAATTGGGGAACAATTGGCAACAAAGTCAAAAATAATGGGGGAAAGGGCAAATGCCCAAAATCGGGGACAGTTTTTAAATTTTACACTATTTAATTCAGAAAATTAATAGAAGAACAGGTATTGTATCAGTATGCATTTTCTGAAAAATAATAAGTATGAAACTCTAATATCTAGCATTACTGACTATAATCCTCAGTGATTTACCAAAGAAACAAACATTTTGCAAGGGAAAGGGCAAACATATGAGGCAAGATCAGGGACATACATTTGGGAGCTGCAGGAGGCTTTACCATCTTGCACTCTAGATGTGGGATAGTGTGATCTCATTCCACTGCTATATATAGAGAGATATGATCAGGTCTACAGTTGTAATCATATTTATTATGTATTTAACACATGGATGCCAAAAATTTCACCTCAAAAGCAAAGCTTGAGAGGTGAATCTTAGTATCCATGTTGAGAACACACAACAATCAGCTAAGATCGGTGAGACCTGATAATAACTCTTTGTAGTGCATGGAGTTTTATCTATTCTGTGTACTACAAGTTACAAAACAAAAAAAAAACCCAAAGTGCTTTACCGGTTTTGAAAGCCAGCAAAGCATTTATCGAGTATTGTCCCATAGACAGTAAGTAAATATTATTAGAGGAAAAAGTCAAAGACATTTTCTAAATGCTGTCTTAGTTAACTAACTACAGACTGGTGTCTGAAAATGTCTGTAAAAAGGACAAAAATATGAATGAAGTACTTCAGGGACAGTTAAGAGTGAAGTAACGTCTCTTCTGTGAAGGCCCACCCATCGCAGCACTTAGAGGGTGTGCAACAATTGTTACAAAACTTTTGAAGCATTGCCATGGTTGGTTCTTGCACTACAGAAGGGCTTTACAGTTTTTTTTTCTGGTTTTGGGGTTTTGGAGTGTAATTACAGTGCTACAGGTACTGCATGTGCGTGTGTGTGTGTGTGTGTGTGTGTGTGTGTGTGTGTGTGTGTGTGTGTTGCGTGCATGCGTGTGTGTGTGTGTGTGTGTGTGTGTGTGTGTGTGTGTGTGTGTGTGTGCGTATATATATATATATATATATATATATAATATCTATATCTATCTATATATGGATCTACTTCTAAATTTTGAAGTTTCAAAACCAGACTTTCTTATGATCTAGAACATAAGCTTGAAGTTTTGAAACTTTGAGCCATTTTAAATGGAGATTGCCATACAGCTGTGAATGGTATATTTACCATTTTCCTCACTGTAGTGCGATCTCAGAGTTGGTATATTTAATTAGCAGGTGGTGTGGGGCATAAAAAAAATACTTTTTTGTTTTTATTTATTTTTTTATTTAAATGTCAAAATTTCAAAACTTCGATCTTATGGTCTCAACCATAAGAAAGTTGACGTTTTGAAACTTCAAAATTTAGAAGTAGACACACATGCACACACACACACACACACACACACACACACATATATATATATATATATATATATATATATATATATATATATATATATATAAATATATGTATATATATGTATGGGTACATATCACTTCACCTCCTAAACTCAATTCACCTAAACCAAATCACCTAAAGTTCATTTCACCTAAAACTCATTTCACTGACAAGTAGTACAATAAGGCAAATCAAAGGTATATTTCCTTTTCCCCACTGCAGTGCGATCCTGGTGTTAGTATATATAGTTGGGGGGTATAGCCCCCCACATTGCGGGGGTGTGGGGTGTAGCCCCCACTTATTTTGGTTTTATGTTATCTGATTTTCTTTTACATTATTTGGTAAAAGCCAGCTAGGTTGTGGGCTGCGCCCCCCACAACCCCAATGTGTGTGTGTGTCTACTTCTAAATTTTGAAGTTTCAAAACACACATACATATAAGCATATACATATACAGACTACTGTACCTCATATTCAGGAAAAGGGAAATAGTCTGAGTACTTTAGCCTTACTCTTAGTGTATATCCCCTTCATTCTCACTTGCAGTTTGAACGATGACAGGGCAGCCCTGTTAATGGTCTGCTGATGCGTAATGCTCCAGCACCCGACTCATATTTTGTACTTATGTTGCTGCTTGCACTAATGGAATACAAGCAAACCATATATTAAAGGCAACATTTTAGCTTTCTGCAAGTGTGAACATCAAGTAGGTTTGTAGGATAAAACAGATGTTACTGTACAGCATTCTGTACAGAAAATGCCACATTGTCTCCTATAAATATGAAATGTCTACAGCTAATTTCTTGTTAACACGTACTGTTTGGACTAAGTACAACTCAAGGGAAACTGGAAGGGTCAGATTTCAAATAATTACCATATAGAATATGTTTCCTCTGTCTGAACTTCATGAATGTAACATAATGACATGAAATAATAAAATTGTATACAAAATACATACCAAATAGAGAAATATTTGTACTGCAGCCCCTGCTACTGTATCAGTTACTGCTTCTGTTTTAAACAAACCAATCTACTGTGCATTACAGGAGACTGTGCCACAGCCTTTTATCTGTCACTTAAACTTTACATCTAAGGAATCATTTCCTTATTAAACAGCCTTTTTGCTGCAACAGCAAGCCTTATCACTTGCGTCCTTCAGCCCACAAGAAACTGTTTTCTGTTCTATGAGGTAACCAGAAGAAACAAAAATGCAGTTCCTAGTTAACTTATCTTTTTATTGCTACTATTTGTAACCTGTAGATTAGTGAAAGTGTTTGCCACTTGGTCTGTCTGTGACCTGCAATAAAACATGAACTAGTATAGTTCCTGAGTAGAGTTTTGAGGGAAAACACATTTGAGGCTTCCCTCTAAATGGTCAGTAAACCAAACAACTTAAAAGGGCTGCAAGGATGCAGTTTCCTATAAAAGATGCCTAAGGGGTGATTTCATTGCAACAAAGCAGTTAGTGCAACCACACAGACCTGGAAAGTTATGGAGTCATACTTGAAAAGTATGGAAATCCCTTTGTTACAAAAAGGCAGTCCTTACTTGGCGAACATTTACAAACTGTGTCTCTTTTCTTGCCATCATAACCACCTTTACAACAATCCAGTCTTATTAAAAAATAAAGTAGTGGCAAGTTTGCAAAAGCTGGAAGCTGTAGTAATTTAACCAGAAATCTATATGGCTGTTCAATATTCAATATCATTTTTATGTTTTTTTTTTTATTTGATTTAAAAAAATAAACAAATTAATTATAAAATAAACAAATAACTATTTACATAGGTCCACAGCTGATCAATACATCAAAGTTATACATCAACAACAATTAATATTTTTCAAGCAAGTCTTTAAGTTTAAACCAAGATTTATATGAATGTGTAATATTAGAAGGTCTCATCTTTATAGCATGTAACTCACTACTGCAAACAATCCCCAGGATTCAGTAAGGTTCCGTGCAGGAATAGCTTATTCCTGCATGGAAACGTCCGTTTAAGAGCAGCACAGAAGCGCTATGCATAGTAATGATGGAGCGCTGCCTCTGCTCCTAAATGGACATGGAGCATGGACAAGTGCAGGGGGTGTGTCTGAGAGCAGAGCTCTCACAATACACAGGCCCTTGCACTCAGGAAGTGCCGTGCAGCAATAATAATGAGCGAGAATGCTCACAGGAGGCTGCATACCTCCCAACTGTACAAATCATTGCAGAATGTCCACATCTCACGGCCATACAGCACCCCAATTGTCCTTGCAAATCAGTGGGATGATCTCAGGATTGAAGTCGGCAAATAATACATGCATTTCAGGGTCTGACTTCAAATTTGTGATAAAATGTGTATTAAAACAAATCCTGTTACCCTAGCAACTATCTCAAGTTTATAAGAGCAATAATAAAAATATGTCTGCAGTTATACCACAATTTGTCAGGCTTTGTCCCGATAGTGTGCCTGAAGAGGTTGGGAGGTATGAGGGGTTGGTAGGATGTCTGCCAAATGTGCAGATGCACACAGGAATCCACAGCAGTAAGTGAAACCTGTCCCCTCCAAGAGAAAATAGAAGTAGAAATTTTTTTTTATCAAACAGATTAAATTTAATCATAGGTGCACGGGTTTGCTCCTTGCTCAGCTACGCATACTGTAGCTTAAATGGCACAAGAAGATAAATACCAAGATACAGGCAATTGAAGCAATACTGCAACAGTGTAGTGGTCGGAGTGTTCGCTTTGCAAGTAGTCATTCCCAGTTCAAATCTCACTGCAGTAAATCCCACTTTTCATGTGAAATGACTTTTTGAACATTTTTTTTTGCCATATAACCTACTAAATAACATACATTCGTGAACTGGAGTACTGCATTAAATGCAGATATGAGGTGTCATTGTAATAATGTAAAATCCACAGATAAACACAAGTGCCCCATACAGTATATGTACACATGAATCAGGGATACGAGTTAAAGGTATAATGTGGAATGAATGATAAATCCATAGAGTATCCACATCCACCACTTTCACAAGAGCAATCTTACATTTCTGTCTAAATTAGTGTGGGGGTAAGCGGGAATAAGCACTTTTAAGCAGCAGTAAGCGGGTTTAATCCTGTTTGCATGGGGGTAAGCAATGCCTACACAGGTTAAGCAATTTATAAGCTGAGTATAAGAAACTGTAACTGGAAGTTAGCAGTGCTTACCTTCGTGCAAATCTGCTTACAACTGCTTAAAAGTGCCTTAATCACAAAATAAACAACCTTTGCAAGGCTCAAACCCGGGACCGGGCACACCATAGCCAAAGTGGTTTACCACTAAGCCATGTCAGATATACATATCCCTGATGTTTTCACAAGCATATCATTCAGCACACTCAATCAACAATACAGGAAATGTATTTATACATTCAGATGTATGTGTGTATGTGTATATGTGTGTGTGCATGTACATATATATATATATATATATATATATATATATATATATATATATATATATATATATATATATATATGTGTTAGTTAAAAAATAGCAAGACACCTTGGCAGAGCAACAGTCACTATTCCAGTTTCAATTCTTTACTTACGGTTAATAGAAAGCAAATTTGAAATAAACGCTTCAGATAGTTGAAGATAACCATCCAAATTGATAACCAAAAGCAAGTTTATGTTGGACAATAACTGTCTGTTAAGATGGCAGTTGTTAAAGTTGCACACCTTCTGCAAACGGTTTGCTGTAAAATAGTCAACGAAACACGCTGGCTGTTTAAATTTTTGAATTAACAGGTCGGTCTTCACCTCACCAAACACCAAGCAGAAACTTGTTCCACAATTAAACAACACAATCTATTATGTGTTGAAATTCGGTCTTCACCTCATTACAAATGGAAACAGCTGTCCAAAATGCACTTTTGAAAGGACCACAACAATGTAGTCTTGTAAATACGAACACTTTATTGACAAAAGACTGGAAAGCGCTTTCACCTTATAGGCTTCCTTAGGCCAAACATATCACAGAGCTTTTAACATATATATATACTTTAGGTCTGTGTGACATCACTTCCCTTCTGCTTAACTCACATTCAAACATTTAAAACAACACTAACTATATTAAAATGTATATGAAATACAAAATATAAGGTTGGTCAGCTATGATCAGCTCAACATATGCTGCTTAAAATCAATTATGTAATGATAAAAAATAAAAATATATATGTAAAAAAATATGAATATGAATTTATACTTGCATTCTAAATTTGAACACTCTCTGCTGTGCTATAGTGGGTTATTTAAGATAACATCAAATAAGCGTTTTTTTTTTTTTAATATTAAAACAAAATAAAAGCCTACAATTAAACTTATGCCAAATAAAAGTAGCTGTGCCAAACAAATTCAAGCATATAACACCATTCATTGTTAATGGATAGATGGCTAAAATGCCTCTCTAGGCATATCATATCAGTACAAACCCTGCGCTGAAAGTTGCATTTTAGGAAATATAAAACTTAGAAATTATCAGCACTAACATTAAAAACTTCAGTCGAACATGTATTAAATACCCAAGTTCAAGTAAAGGCACTTCAGTCAAACATATATTAGATACCCAAATTCAAGTGAAGGCACTTGATTGTGCTTCTGAAAGGAGAAACAAAAATAGTTTGCTGGAAATAGCTTGTCAAAGCAATACCTAGATTCGATGTTATATTTCAAAAATAAAGTAATATAACTACCATTAAAACTAAAGTAGCAGCATCAATCGCTGTTATGTTAGATGCACAAATTCAAGTAAAAGCATACATATATGCATCAAAACGTCATACAAAAATCTAGAAACTGAATTGCAAGCATGGACTGCTAATCTCTGTTGAACATATATTATATAGTAATTAAAATAGGTTCACTGGATCGACATAAAATGAACCTGGAAACCTCAACGTCAGCATGATTAGAGCCAGTGCAAAGTATAAGGTGTTGTGTCTATTGTTGTTAATGACGAGGCGCAACTTCAAGATTACATTTTCCATGTACAATAGCCCTACTATTATTGGGGCTGGCTTTTTAACATCAACCAGCCTCTAATTATATCCACGATTTCAAGTATAGACTTTTAAATATACGTTTAAGCATTATGAAAAAGCTAAAAGATGGACGTAAATGTTTGCTCACATTCTAGTACATTTTATATTATAAAAGATATAGAGCCATATCATCTGTATATGCTACTCAACTCATTAAATACCATTTACTACTTCCTAAGGTCTTTGCCTTTCAGTATTGGTTTAATAGGAATCCTGTCATTTAAGCCAGGTTCACGATCAACTCTTAGTCTAATGATCCACTTGGTTTCATTTTGTTCTGTTCTGTTGCAAATGTCCCCCTTCTAATGTTGGGATGATTAACTTGCATGACTAGAAATTTAAATTTGTGATCTAGTGATGTATCAATAACATGTCTAGATAATGCATTTTTATCATACATTATCCTGATATTGTACATGTGTTCTCTGATTCTATCTCTTAGCTGCCTGTCAGTCTTGCCCACATAAAATGCTGGGCAGGAACTGCAGGTGGCAAGATATACTACATGCTGAGTGTTGCAATTAGCTACTGGGTAAAACTTAAAACATTGTAATGTAAGGGGGTGTATGAACATTGCTGTACTGTCTATTAAATCACAATAATTGCATTTTCTGCAAGGTTGAGTACTGCCTACCTTGGTATTTGATTTAGTAATGTGCTCTATTCTAGAAGAGCTACATAACATCTTGTGTAAATTGAGTTTATTCTTGTATATGAAGCTAGGGGCTTCACCTACAAATTCACTAATACTAGGATCAACTTTCAGTATATCCCAGTACTTAGAATAAGCTCTTTTTATGTCGTATACATCTTGTGTATAATGGATATAGATTTTCATCTTTTCATCATATAGAGTTTTACTATTAAGTGCATCATTCATTTCATATGAACTAGATGCAAAATAAGGTGAAGCACTATCTTTCCTTAAAACATCTACTTCTAAAAATTTTGTATCAATTTCTTATGGTGTATATGCCCTATTAAGTAATTGTTGTTTAAGGTTATGTAACTGAGTTATATACTGTTTCTGTTGAATTTAATTGAGAAACTCTCATTGCTTGTCCCTTAATGACATTCTTAAACACAAATCTAGGGTGCATACTGGATCTATGCAAATGCAATAATGAGTTTCTGTAACAGGCTTTTCTGAAAACACCAGTATTCAAAAGACCACTAGACATCCTCTCTACATACACATCTAAATAAGAGACCAGTTGTTCAGAAGCTGTCATAGTAAATTTAAGATAACTGGTGGTTGAATTAATTTCTTCTAGAAATTCATGCAATTCACATACATCAGACTTCCAAATCAAAAAGAGATCATCTACAAAACGTACATAAAAACTGACATTTTGTTGGTAGCTGTCAAGTGTGAATAGGTGTACATTTTCCCAGTCAGCCATAACTAGGTTGGCGTAGCTATTGGCAGATGAAGTGCCCATAGCTACGCCATCATTCTGAATATAGATCTGACTGTTGAAAGTGAAAATGTTATTAGTCAAAACAGTTCTCATAAGGTCACATAGGGTATCTACATGGTATTCAGTCATAGTCTGGTCTGCTATCAGACGTCGCTGAATGCTATCTATGCCTTCTTGGTTTGGAATGGTTGTGAAAAGAGACTGAACATCTAATGAAACTAACCAGAATCTATCATCTACTGTTATATCTTTCGTTGCATCATATAACATCACAAGGAATTGCTTAGTGTCTTTAAGTATATACGTAAACGTATTCACAATGGGTCTTAATTTGGATTCCAAATATATGGATAACGGTTCAGTTATCCAACCTCTCCCGGCAACTATAGGTCTCATAGGAGGTCTATCTGGATGCTTGTATATTTTTGGGATGCCTTGTATGCATGGAATGGTAGGTTCATTAACTTGACAGTATTTATATAGATTACTATTAATTCTACCTGTACAATGATTATTTGACAGAAATATAGAAACTCTATTAATTATCTGATCAACATGTTTGATGCCAATCGGTCTATAAAAGTTAGCATCACTGAGCATGTCAGTCATGCTAGTGATGTATCTCTCTGTATCTATTATAACAATGGGGCCTCCTTTATCAACAGGTCTTATCGCAATACTATCATCATTTTTCAAAATTCTCAGGGCTGTTCTTAAATTAGAGTGTAAATTGCCATACCATCTCTTATCTCTATTCCTTCTATCTATTTCATACAATTCTTGTTCGACTAATTTTGAATATGCATCTATTAACGGATGTAAGTTTGGTATATATGTGCTTGGTTTCCTAAGAGTGCATCCTCCATCAATAGACAGGTGATTACCATAATCTAAGCGTAATTGAATGTTCATAGTATATAATTTAAGGTCTATTACTGAATCTGTAATATCACTTTTAACTGATGGTATAAAAGAAAGGCCTTTTTCTAATACAAGAGTTTCTTCCTTAGTTAGAGATCTACTTGATATATTTCAAATCAATGATTGCCTGTCTTTTCCTACATTTTCTTTAAGGTTGGACCTATGCGTTCTTCTTTGGGTAACCTCCTCTTTTGCCTCCCTCTGCTCATTGATCAATCTCTTCCTCCTCTCCGAACGTCGGCGATGGGGAAAGGGGCTACTGGGTCATTACCAATGACTCCAGTTTTTAATGATGGAATTTTCTTTCTAACTACGTCTTCACTGTTTATGGAGGTGTCGTGGTTGAGTTTACATACTACTGACTGATCCATAAATTTTAATGTAGGGGTCCTAGCATTTGTTTCTTCCTCTCTATGTATCTCAACTACTGTAGTAATTTCATTGTTTGAACTCTCTGCTACTGCACATGGTCCTGATATTTGTGCAGGAACATTTCTACCACTTTCAATTACTTCACTATCTACAGTGTGATTTATGTTCCTGTTGACAGAACTCCTCATGTTATTCTTGCTTCTTATGGTATTTGTACTTCCTTGTGTCATATTAGTTCTATTGTCCTTAGGCCAAGTGAAGACTTGTCCTTGTTTAAAATCCACTGTATCCCTCCTAATCTTACTTTGCTTTTGTTCCATTAATTTCTTTTCAAAGAAATATACATTATCTAACAATTTTTCAAAGACTTTCTCCAAAATAAAGTTCGGATATGTCTCATAGATATGTTTTTGCTGTTCTCTTAACTTGTCTCTCAAGGTAGCTTCTTCTGGCAAAAAATATTCATTCATTAATTTCATATATCGTATGCTAGTGTCAATGTTAACCATTTGCCACTTGTACAAAAGGTCAGGGTACATCGGGCCTGTGGTGGGCATCTTCAGGACGCGTAACCCTCTAGGTATAATTTTACATGCTATGCATACCTTAAAATGTTGCCTTTGTAACTGCATATGTTTAAGCTTTATAAAGTCAATTTCCATTTGAGTAAGTAAAGTAGAGAGTCCACAATAGTTGGCCTCAGATGTTTCAGAGTCTATGTTGTCACAGGATACTTCATAAGCTAATAGTGGATTATCCTGACCAGATACACAGTTATCAAATCTCTTGCTTTTAGAGTCTTGCTTCTCTGGATTGTAAGGTAATTCTATCGGTGTATCACTTGGCTCTGCCATGACTAAGCAGCAAATTAACAGAACAAAAATCAGGTAAAAAATAGCTGCTATATTTAGTGTCTCAATAATAGCAATAAAATGTGTTAGTTAAAAAAATAGCAAAACACCTTGGCAGAGCAACAGTCACTTTCCCAGTTTCAGTTCTTTACTTACGGTTAAATGAAAGCAAATTTGAAATAAACGCCTCAGATAGTTGAAGATAACCATCCAAATTGATAACCAAAAGCAAGTTTATGTTGGACAATAACTGTCTGTTAAGATGGCAGTTGTTAAAGTTGCACACCTTCTGCAAACGGTTTGCTGTAAAATAGTCAACGAAACACGCTGGCTGTTTAAATCCCAGTTAGTTTTTTGAATTAACAGGTCGGTCTTCACCTCACCAAACACCAAGCAAAAACTTGTTCCACAATTAAACAACACAATCTATTATGTGTTGAAATTCGGTCTTCACCTCATTACAAATGGAAACAGCTGTCCAATGCACTTTTGAAAGGACCACAACAATGTAGTCTTGTAAATACGAACACTTTATTGACAAAAGACTGGCAAGCGCTTTCACCTTATAGGCTTCCTCAGGCCAAACATATCACAGAGCAATATATATATATATATATATATATATATATATATATATATATATATATATATATATATATATATATATATATATATATATATATATATATATACTTTAGGTCTGTGTAACATCACTTCCCTTGTGCTTAACTCACATTCAAACATTTAAAGCAACACTAACTATATTAAAATGTATATGAAATACAAAATATAAGGTTGGTCAGCTATGATCAGCTCAACATATACTGCTTAAAATCAATTATGTAATGATAAAAAATAAAAATATATATGTATAAAAATATGAATATGAATTTATACTTGCATTCTAAATTTGAACACTCTCTGCTGTGCTATAGTGGGTTATTTAAGATAACATCAAATAAGCGTTTTTTTAAAACAAAATAAAAGCCTACAATTAAACTTATGCCAAATAAAAGTAGCTGTGCCAAACAAATTCAAGCATATAAAACCATTCATTGTTAATGGATAGATGGCTAAAATGCCTCTCTAGGCATATCATATCAGTACAAACCCTGCGCTGAAAGTTGCATTTTAGGAAAGATAAAGCTTAATAGTAAAACTCTATATGATGAAAATATGAAAATCTGTATGCATTACACACAAGATGTATACGACATAAAAAGAGCTTATTCTAAGTACTGGGATATACTGAAAGTTGATCCTAGTATTAATGAATTTGTAGGTGAAGCCTCTAGCTTCATATACAAGAATAAACTCAATTTACACAAGATGTTATGTAGCTCTTCTAGAATAGAGCACATTACTAAATCAAATACCAAGGTAGGCAATACTCAACCTTGCAAGAAATGCAATTATTGTGATTTAATAGACAGTACAGCAATGTTCATACACCCCCTTACATTACAATGTTTTAAGTTTTACCCAGTAGCTAATTGCAACACTCAGCATGTAGTATATCTTGCCACCTGCAGTTCCTGCCCAGCATTTTATGTGGGCAAGACTGACAGGCGGCTAAGAGATAGAATCAGAGAACACATGTACAATATCAGGATAAAGTATGATAAAAATGCATTATCTAGACATGTTATTGATACATCACTAGATCACAAATTTAAATTTCTAGTCATGCAAGTTAATCATCCCACCATTAGAAGGGGGAACATTTGCAACAGAACAGAACAAAATGAAACCAAGTGGATCATTAGACTAAGAGCTGATCGTGAACCTGGCTTAAATGACAGGATTCCTATTAAACCAATACTGAAAGGCAAAGACCCTAGGAAGTAGTAAATGGTATTTGATGAGTTGAGTAGCATATACAGATGACATGGCTCTATATCTTTTATAATATAAAATGTACTAGAACGTGAGCAAACATTTACATACATCTTTTAGCTTTTTCATAATGCTTAAAAGTATATTTAAAAGTCTTTACTTGAAATCGTGGATATAATTAGAGGCTGGTTGATGTTAAAAAGCCAGCCCCAATAATAGTAGGGCTATTGTACATGGAAAATGTAATCTTAAAGTTGCGTCTCATCATTAACAACAATAGACACAACACCTTATACTTTGCACTGGCTCTAATCATGCTGACGTTGAGGTTTCCAGGTTCATTTTATGTCGATCCAGTGAACCTATTTTAATTACTATATAATATATGTTCAACAGAGATTAGCGGCCCATACTTTCAATTCAGTTTCTAGATTTTTGTATGACGTTTTGAAGTATATGTGTATGCTTTTACTTAAATTTGTGCATCTAACATAACCGCGATTGATGCTGCTACTTTAGTTTTAATGGTAGTTATATTACTTTATTTTTTAAATATAACCTCGAATCTAGGTATTGCTTTGACAAGCTATTTCCAGCAAACTATTTTTGTTTCTCCTTTCAGAAGTACAATCAAGTGCCTTCACTTGAATTTGGGTATCTAATATATGTTCAACTGAAGTGCCTTTACTTGAACTTGGGTATTTAATACATGTTCGGCTGAAGTTTTTAACGTTAGTCCTGATAATTTCTAAGCTTTATATTTCCTAAAATGCAACTGTCAGTGCAGGGTTTGTACTGATATGATATGCCTAGAGAGGCATTTTAGCCATCTATCCATTAACAATAAATGGTTTTATATGCTTGAATCTGTTTGGCACAGCTACTTTTATTTGGCATAAGTTAAATTGTAGGCTTTTATTTTGTTTTAAAATTTAAAAAAAACGCTTATTTGATGTTATCTTAAATAACCCACTATAGCACAGGAGAGAGTGTTCAAATTTAGAATGCAAGTATAAATTCATATTCATATTTTTATACATATATATTTTTATTTTTTATCATTACATAATTGATTTTAAGCAGTATATGCTGATCATAGCTGACCAATATTATATTTTGTATTTCATATACATTTTAATATAGTTAGTGTTGCTTTAAATGTTTGAATGTGAGTTAAGCACAAGGGAAGTGATGTCACACAGACCTAAATTATAGATATATGTTAAAAGCTCTGTGATATGTTTGGCCTGAGGAAGCCTATAAGGTGAAAGCACTTGCCAGTCTTTTGTCAATAAAGTGTTCGTATTTACAAGACTACATTGTTGTGGTCCTTTCAAAAGTGCATTTTGGACAGCTGTTTCCATTTGTAATGAGGTGAAGACCGAATTTCAACACATAATAGATTGTGTTGTTTAATTGTGGAACAAGTTTCTGCTTGGTGTTTGGTGAGGTGAAGATCGACCTGTTAATTCAAAAAACTTACTGGGATTTAAACAGCCAGCGTGTTTTGTTGACTATTTTACAGCAAACCGTTTGCAGAAGTTGTGCAACTTTAACAACTGCCATCTTAACAGACAGTTATTGTCCAACACAAACTTGCTTTTGGTTATCAATTTGGATGGTTATCTTCAACTATCTGAGGCGTTTATTTCAAATTTGCTTTCCTTTAACCGTAAGTAAAGAACTGAAACTGGAATAGTGACTGTTGCTCAGCCAAGGTGTCTTGCTATTTTTTAACTAACAAATTTTATTGCTATTATCGAGACACTAAATATAGCAGCTATTTTTTACCTGATATATATATATATATATATATATATATATATATATATATATATATATATATATGTATATATATATATATATATATAAATATGCAGATGTATGTGTGTATGCATGTGTGCATGTACACACATATATATATATATATATATATATATATATATATATATATATATATATATATATATATATATATATATATATGTATCTGTTTGCATATTATATATATTGCTATACATATATATATATATATATATATATATATATATATATATATATATATATATATATATATATATATATATATATATATATATATATATATACACACACATCTACAGCTATATATGTCTACATATATATATATATATATATATATATATATATATATATATGTGTGTGTGTGTGTGTGTGTATATATATATATATATATATATATATATATATATATATATATATATATATATATATATATAAAAAAGAGAACACAACAAATACATATATGACCAAAGGCACCGTTAATGGGGGTGAGGGGGCACAAGATAAGGACCTCTTGTAATTATTGATATCACCCCCTACCCCACAGCCAAACAGATCTACCTTGCAACACAATACCAACACTTGCAAGTCCCATACCCAGGACCCTACACAACATAGCCACAAGAAGTTAACAGTAATCCATCCCACCTGTATGATGTCAGGATGGTATCAATAACATATCATGTAGTACAGTCTGGCTACCATAGGGAATGTACAATGTGGAAGCAATAAACATTCCAAAGATACATATACACCCAGGTATATGCAGATACATATATATATATATATATATATATATATATATATATATATATATAGAGAGAGAGAGAGAGAGAGATATTAAACAGCCAGTATTCCTACAGTTGCCAACTTTTAAAATGGATAGTGTATGATTCACTCATACAAAAGACAATTATTGCATGAAACATATACCCACAGAGAAGTCAAATGATATGACACCACACACAGGTTTTCATACATAAGAAATGTTTATTTGTGTACTGTTACAGTTGTATATGCCATGCCATATAGTTGTTAGGTGTTTGAAATACATACTGAGTAATGCAACTCTCAAGCAGATCATTTTATACAGTAATCTGAAAGCATAACATATGTTGCTGTCCAGGCCAAGTCCTTGAAGTAGTACAACAGTAATGAAAGACTGGACCAGAGGATAACAATCCGTCAACAGTATGTAATGCAGAAGTATAGTTCAGCAGCCTCCAGTTACACTCTGTACTCAACCCCTAGGGGCAAAAGAATTAAGTTGCCACAATGAGGGTGTATCTGTTACATAACAATACTTAACTGAAAACATCACAATCACACTGAGAAACAGAACAGTCTGTATGACAATAAGCACTAGGCCACCAATGTTCCCAAGGTGAAATGTATGAAAATGTACAGCCATATACCTTAAGGTGTCTTACTACTGATATCCATCACATGTCGTAACAGCCTAGGTTATATATGGTGCATACCCCTCCCCCATATACTGACTTACAGGGGCATATAACACCTTTACATACACTGACCTCTGGAATGCAGAAGGGCACACATGTTTTGTCCAGTTGTAGCCCACATATATATATGTATATATATATATATATATATATATATATATATATATATATATATATATAGATATATATATAGATAGATATATATATATATATATATATATATATATGTATATATAGACCCTACCCCACAATATGTGTGGGGACCACAACATCATAGAATGATGACAGGAATGGCAGCACGACATAATCACAGGCCACTAAATAACAACCTCTTACTGCATGTCATATGGACAAAGCCTGGTATATAGGTGGAGGACAGAGGCTGGAACACAGGGTTATATTTGAAATAGTGTTGTTATACACTGAGAAAGTTGCTGGTGTTACAGGATAGTCTGCAACATACCTTTAGTCAGGAATATGAAGTCAGAAACACAAATGAATGTAGCCATGTATTTATAGCACTCAACAGACACAATGCCAGTGATATATCTGACACAAGACCTGTGCGGTGGACAGACAAAACATAACAGGTAATCTTCTGGCCATCATGTGGATAGGCCCACAGTTGAGAGCTATGCAGACAGACTGCATTCCATGCTAAACTAGTATGTACACACAAACCCTGTAACACTGGTGGTATACAATGCGTATAACAACACTACTCACACTGTCTGTAGGTCTGGAACCTTATACAAATATGCAGCTGGCCTAAGTCTGCAAATCCCCTTGTAAGAGGTATTGCTACCTGCAGTCTGTAACACTGCTCCCCACATACAGGAAGGATGTCCTCCATACAGGAAAGGTAAAGGGACCACACCCACATGATGTAGGAATGTATAGTAGTGGGTTGCCATGACAGTGGTAATTGGAAGCACTACACAGCAGGCTGCATTCAGGTAGCAAGTGTGGACACTGATTAGTTCAGAGGCCATCACCTGATCATGTGCATCACTTACAAAATCCATACTGCAATCTAGTCAAAGCAGCTCAATCCATTTAGTGTAGAGAGACCGAGATAGATAGATAGAGAGAGAGAAAAAGAAAAAAAAAACAACAAATACAACAAACAAACAAAAAACACACATCCATCCAGCCATCCACACAGCAAACTGCATCCAGAAAAGTCATCATTATCACAACAGGTTTGTGAAGTAAATATGCATGTAACTGAATGTAGTACTTGGCCCATAATAATGGGATAGATGATGTGGAATGATTTATATGTGCCATCAGGTGTTGTTGTAATGATGTCCAGCTGAACAACTGCTATGGGCAATAGTGTCTGTCCCTGGTAGGCCATACCTGTCAACTGTGCAGATCAGCACTGACTGACAAGATGTAAGCCATCATAGTGTGTATTGTGTAATGCAAAACATGTATATTAGTGTGGCCAATAGCTGGTGGTGGAAGTAATGCCGTTATGATGGATACGTGAGTTCCAGAGTCCACCACTTGCAGGACAGTCATATTAACATGTAATGTAGCATGCACAAATGCCATATGTGTGTAACAGGATTACCTGCAATCTATCCCTATATATCCCCTCCTAATGTTAGGCTGTGTCCACATGTGGCAACTGTCTGTGTTGTAGCAAGGCAAAACAGAGCAGCTGTGCAGGAAGGTGAGTTAGAAACTGTGGACCTGATATCTGAATGCATCCTGTACATATATATATATATATATATATATATATATATATATATATATATATATGTCTACAGATATACAGACACCTATATATATATATATATATATATCTATATATATCTATATATATATATATATATATATATATATATATACAACTCATAATATATATCTACACACACACACACACACACACACACACATATATATATGTATATATGTGTGTGTGTGTGTGTGTGTGTGTGTGTGTGTGTGTGTGCGTGTTTGTGTATATTTCTACATATATGCAAACACACACACACACACACACACACACACACACACACATATTTATATAAATACATGTCCCCTACTTTTGAATGACAGAATGACAGTGCTGCATGATATGTGTGAGGGAACATCACACATATCAATACACACATATATATACAGCAGTAAGTGTGCGCAAAATGGATGGTTATATCAGGTGTGAACCCCATGTTGGGAACACATTGCCCTTGTTTGTGAAGGTGGGACTGGTAATTTGAGGAAGGATAGCAGGTATATTTGTGGAGGTAGGTTGAGTTGGAAGATAGAGAAGAGAGCCTACATGGGCAGTATATGTCAAATGTGGTGGGTAAACACTTTGGATGGGGAGTGTCGTCTGTGATGTGGAAGCCTATGAGTCCCCATATGGAAACAATGGGACCAAGGTCCCCACCCATGGGCAGTCATAACATCAGCTTCATGGCCCTCAAGGTGCTTGGGCTGGGGGCTGAGCAGAAGGAGTATGCAGACCCCGTGAGAGTGTACTGAGGGCCTCAAGGTGCTGTAGTACATCCCCCAAGTCTCTGTGGAGCTCCCTATGCACCAGACCCTGGACCTGACTTCGGGTGACAAGATCCTGTCTGTGTGTTCTCCTGGGGGGGGGGTGAACACCATCCCCTGAGGTGGTTCCATCTGAAGGTAGTGCAGAACCATTAGATGAGGAGGCCCCAGGGTGGGTCCCACATCTGATGTAGCCTAGTAACATGGCCAGATGAGGTGGGAGAGGTGATTCTGTTGGCAACTGTCCCCCAAACATGCTATTGTGTCATTGTTATAGAACATATGTGGGTAGTAATAGTCCACACATTACTGGATCATGTCCAACAGCATGGATAGATATCCCCATTAACACAAAGCAACAGATGTGCAGCAATCACATAGCAACAGAACACATGCATATATGGAACCATAGTGGCCCTTACTATGGCATGCAGGTGACATTGTCGATAACAGGCCACCAATGATAGTGTCCCACAGGGAACATGACTACAAACACATAGCACAAATTGTTGTACAATACAATATATGTCCCAACGGTAGGTATTCTGTAGACATACCTGTTGAGTTGTGTGATCAGATTGCTGTTGCTGATATGGTGGGGGGCCAAAGATGTGTATTAACAACTATGATAACCTTCTTGCACCAAACACGGAACCTGGTACCTCAGCAAATCGGCTGAACACAGCAAGTTGACAGATAACGCAAAATTAAGTCCATAAAAAAGTTCGTAAAAAAGTTTATTTAAGTGTCCAAATAGTAAAATCCACTTTTCGTCGGGAGCAATCTCCCAACTTCCTCAGAACAAACATGGGCATACTAACAACACATCTTATATATATAATTAGTTAATTAGTTGATTAAACATGTAATACATTAATTGGTTACTCCATAAAACTGTGTACGTAAACTAACTTGATGCAGAAAACACTAAAAAGTTCCTGGTAAACGAATAAATAAATAAATAAATAACTTAATGATAACGACCAGCTTATTGTTTTGAAATTATGTATGTGTCTATGAAAATAAAATATGTGTACTAAAAAGTGAGTATTTTTATGTTAAATATATAATAATAAAATAATGAAGTAAAATCTAATTTAATTTATTTAGACAACTATCGGCAACTATTATGAGTTTCCACCCCATATTATCAATCATCTATTCATCAACTGACAATAGATAAATAGAGAAATAAATCGACTAATAAATTACATAAGTCAATTAATATATAAGTAAATGAGTAAATAAACCTAATACCATTCTACTAACTATGCATTTAAGTATCCTGAAATTTCATTTATAAAATATGTATACAAAAATATATAAAAACTGTATAAAAAGATAAAAAGATAAAGAATGGTTATATGTTGTATAACCAAATAAATATTGAATAAATATTAGTATTAGTAATATTGAAGAATGTTAATTAGTTATTTATCCATTGTTTACAAGTATAAGTATATTATGTATATGTTTGTATATGTGTGTTTGCATGTTAGTAAAACAGCAATATAACATTGTAATAATAATGATAAATATAAATATAAATATGAAAATGTAAAAAATGTGAAAAAGTATATATATATGTATATTATGTAGCGATGTACAAACAATCTCTTCTAACAGTACAAATACTGAAACCAAGTACTGATAACCTTTTAATACCAGAAAATTACCAAAAACAATATATATATATTTATGAGTTTTGTTAATATTCTCTAAAATATACAAATCATTTGTTCTCGATGTTTTCCTTTTTTTATTAAGATTTTTCAATCTAAGGATACACATAATTGAACACATTTCATTAAGACCTGGATATTGGCAAGCGTTCACTCTAAGTTGCCAAAGCAGTTCTATTCTCTCCAATTTTAGTGTCTCTGGACCACCTCTTCCGTCGTTAAATAACTGGTCAATAACTCTGAATGTAAATTCATGTCCCTCAAAGTCACTTATGTGTCTAGCCAGTGCGTTTTCCATTTTCTTCTTACTTATGCAGTATGTGTGCTCATAAATCCTCTCACCCAGCTTTCTATCAGTTTTACCTATATAGAAAGCTGGGCATGATGTGCATTTAGCCAGGTAAACAACTTGTCTACTGTTACAATTGAATTTTTCCTTAGTAGTGTATTTGTTACTACGTATCGTAAAGTTGCTACCAGTATCAATATGTTTACACATCCTGCACATGTTGCACTTATACATACCCTTCCTATTTACAAATGGTCTAGAATTAGCCTCTAAGGTGTTCTTCAGGTTAGTACCATGTGAACGCTTGCCAATATCCAGGTCTTAATGAAATGTGTTCAATTATGTGTATCCTTAGATTGAAAAATCTTAATAGATAAGGAAAGCATCGAGAACAAATGATTTGTATATTTTAGAGAATATTAACAAAACTCATAAATATATATATACATTTTTTGGTAATTTTCTGGTATTAAAAGGTTATCAGTACTTGGTTTCAGTATTTGTACTGTTAGAAGAGATTGTTTGTACATCGCTACATAATATACATATATATATACTTTTTCACATTTTTTACATTTTCATATTTATATTTATATTTATCATTATTATTACAATGTTATATTGCTGTTTTACTAACATGCAAACACACATATACAAACATATACATAATATACTTATACTTGTAAACAATGGATAAATAACTAATTAACATTCTTCAATATTACTAATACTAATATTTATTCAATATTTATTTGGTTATACAACATATAACCATTCTTTATCTTTTTATCTTTTTATACAGATTTTATATATTTTTGTATACATATTTTATAAATGAAATTTCAGGATACTTAAATGCATAGTTAGTAGAATGGTATTAGGTTTATTTACTCATTTACTTATATATTAATTGACTTATGTAATTTATTAGTCGATTTATTTCTCTATTTATCTATTGTCAGTTGATGAATAGATGTTTGATAATATGGGGTGGAAACCTTGTGAATAGTTGCCGATAGTTGTCTAAATAAATTAAATTAGATTTTACTTCATTATTTTATTATTATATATTTAACATAAAAATACTCACTTTTTAGTACACATATTTTATTTTCATAGACACATACATAATTTCAAAACAATAAGCTGGTCGTTATCATTAAGTTATTTATTTATTTATTTATTCGTTTACCAGGAACTTTTTAGTGTTTTCTGCATCAAGTTAGTTTACGTACACAGTTTTATGGAGTAACCAATTAATGTATTACATGTTTAATCAACTAATTAACTAATTATATATATAAGATGTGTTGTTAGTATGCGCATGTTTGTTCTGAGGAAGTTGGGAGATTGCTCCCGACGAAAAGTGGATTTTACTGTTTGGACACTTAAATAAACTTTTTTACGAACTTTTTTACGGACTTAATTTTGCGTTATCTGTCAACTTGCTGTGTTCAGCCGATTTGCTGAGGTACCAGGTTCCGTGTTTGGTGCAAGAAGTTTACATTTTCACGAGTTTGTCCTAACTATGATAACTTTGCAGTATGAGGTCCTCAGATCTGTTTCCATCTTTATGTCTTTCAGGCAATATGTCCAGAAAGCAGTTGCCCATTTACACAGTGGAGGAGAATGATGTCATCACCTCACACCTGGTGCAGCACTACCACATGTTGTTCGGCCAAACAGCCCATGATCTGCAGGAATGGACCACCCTGTGGAACGATCTTGTCCACAGGGTAAATGATGTTAGCCTGTATAACTGCAGTTATGAGCAGGTCCAGCATCGATGCACTGATCTACTTCGCCATGCCCGTCAATGTGCTGCTGCAGTCAGGGGGGACCAACTTGCAACAGGGGGGTCATGCCATCCAGCCCCTCTGACACATGTTGAGGAGCTCCTTGCCAGCCTTGGGGCACCTTCCCACCTGCACACACAACACCTGAAAGAGAGCATAGTGGAGGTGGGTGCTACTCACACAATAGCAGAGGAGCGTGCAGGTAAGGGCACAGGGCACATCAGTAGACCACTGTAACATATCCATCCCCATCTGTACACTTAGATCATGCCTGTGGGAGATGAGATATATATAGTCTTTTTCTGCATAGTAGTAATGAACAGATGTGCATAATCTGTAGTATTGTGGGCTTGTACTGTTGATGTACTGTAATGCTGCACCCACCCTGTACCAATGCCACAGCTGTGGCTACTGACATTACATCTGTCACAGACTTATATAGGTCCCTCTGGTATACCTCCAGGGCAGCAGCCTGGAGGAGGTGAGTATGGTATTTGTTCAGGTTTGCCAATACATAGGTTATGTTCAGGCCATGGTATATTCCATGCACACATTTAACACACCTACCCATAATGCATGCTGTACATGTTCACATATTGTTGCTTTTAACTGCACTGCATCACAGTGGTCACCATGATGGTGTATCTGAAGGGTATGTCAGACTCCTGCAATATAACTAACATCTTGTCATTGCAAAATGTGTACACAGAATGAACATAATGGTGGGACAAATGGCCTACAGTAGGGACATGTGTGAAACATCACCCTTATACAGTGCTACAACAGTGTATATTCCAGTATTACAATGGCATCTGTTACAGATCTACAATACGGCATATCACAATACTGCATTGCAACAACCCTTACAACTTGCAATTTGATCATATCATGAGCAATGCGTGTGTAATATGGAATCATATGTTAGGGCAGCAAATATGGGGAATACATACCGTCACAAACACTGGAAGCATAAGTGTGCACACACTCCAGATAAAATATAGTGGAAGCAGCTGTTGAGGTACTGACAGCATGCATTCTTCATGAGAATGCTCCTTCCAGCAAGTACATGTCCCCAATGTCGCACCAAGAAATGGTCTGCTGTCCAAGATGTTTGGTCATCAAATGTACCCACTTACCTGCAACAGAGGCAGCCGTGGCTTGCACACATCTTACATGCCATGGCATGGACCCCATACCCAACAGGTAACACCCAGGATTTGGACATGTAGCCATACCTCACCATTGCATATAGCATGGCAAACAGTGTAGACAGTCATGTATGTGGCAAGGATGCATGGGACAGGATTAATGTAGAAAATAAACAGATGGCTATCCAAGACAGATGATGTCACATGTAGCAAACCAGTCATGCGGGCAGCCTAGTAACATGCCACAACACTAAGGGAGTTGCAGAAATGTCTAGCTAGTACTAGCTGTACAGTACCTGTGTCAGCAATTCCCGGGACTCTGCATACGTGTGGCCCATGGGTTAGGGTAATCAGATGGGACAGTTGTACCACAGGAAACATCAGCCAGGCCTCTCTACAGGTAGTGTATGCATAACAGAAAAGGTCCCCAAAAGGCATGAGTTGCAATATGTACTGGTGTACCAAGACCACATTGGAAACCTACAGACAGTATCAAGTAAGATACATGTGCTGCACAACCAACACCTCACCCCACCTTAGGCCCACCATCCCCATCTGTACCTTGCCGGTGCCAGTGTACATATGTATGTTTGTCATTCATTAGCTGGGACTAGGCTGGTACACATGGTGTTCGGTGTTTGGGACACTGCAAAATGACATGCATGTGTAGGCCATAGTTGTCAAGCATCTGCAAAAAGGCTGAGGGTGGGGAGGGGGTGTCATCATGACACAACAGTGCACTGCAGGAGGGATCCAAAAGGATGCTACAAATGGCTGTATCTGCACAAAGTCTGGGTCAGGAACTGTGGCAGACATAACCCTGACTCCACAGCAATAGTGACGGCAGTGTGTAAACTCCAAGGGATGTGCACATGAGTTGACTTTGCAATCATGCAGAGTTGGGGAACATGTGTAGGGCAGACTGACCAAATACTGATAAAAGCAGATGGCCCATGCTAGTATATCCCTGCCAGGAATAGTGACTGCTGTAGTACACATAACAGTAGGTGCAACAAACCATCATGATAAGGGCATGCACACAAAGTGTATGCATCTCAATCAGCATCTGCACAACTAACACATTTGTTTGGCACTGCATTTAATTGTACAGGTCATATGTCACATATCAGGTTCATATAATGTTAACATATGCAGTAATGTGGTCCCATGGCATATCAAGGAAGAGGGTGTCACATCAATAAGCGTGTGTACAGTCACCATAGCCACAGTAAAGTTTGAAGGTTGTCAGTGTAATTGTATTGTATTGGCCATACATGCACCGCTGATGATGAGATCTGTAAATCAGACATCAGGCATTCACAAATGACATCTGTCAACATATCATCCCAGGTATGTGTCGGACAAACACATAAGGGCTGTACATAGTTGCTGTGAGCAGCAGAGCAGACATAACTGACACAGTAATACACATTCAGCAACGATGTGTACACCTGTGAGGTATGGTGCACAGTACATGCCAGGGTGCCTAACAGGTGCACAGTAATACTGTGTACATGGTTGCAGCATGTTCCAGGGGAAGGGGCATCACCTACTAACACAACCCATGCATCACACACATGTATAATGTTGCTAGCATGGATTGACTATAGCTGCACTGCATGCTTTTGAGTGCCATATGTCATGCATGTTAACAGATGGGTAATGGGAGGTCTTTGTGTAATATCTTCGTGCAACCTCACCTGTAAGTGTGTGCGTATGGGGGAGGGGTTATTTTGTCTGTAAGTGCAATCTGGTGGAGTGGAGGGGGTTGATGTATGTAGGATGTGTGTGTGTGTGTGTGTGTGTGTGTGTGTGTGTGTGTGTGTGTGTGTGTGTGTGTGTGTGTGTGTGTGTGTGTGTGTCCATGCATGCAAATTTGTGATTGTGGGGTTGTTCATACCTCTCAACTTCCCTTTAAAATCGTGCAATACATGGACATGGACAGACACATGGATACCAGGAATACTTGTCTGACATGTAATCTCAGGACAGATGATAGTATAATAAGGACTGTAGCATGGAACATGCATTGGGAGCGGAACTAGACACCAGCTATACTGTTATAATTGTAATCAGCAGAAAGGTGAAAGAATACCCACGTATGCAGCACTACAGATGCATTGGGAAATTACTAGACAACACCAGTGAGTGCTTCCAAATATTACTGTAGTCCACATAATAAGTTAATAGAGCAACAGATCTTTCATCTACTGAGCAATAGTTATGTATGACACTTCAGTGTATGACATTATTGAGACACTGTAGTAGCCCCTAACATATGGGGGCCATGCTCACGATGTCTGGACAAACCCAGGGTGAACACTGGATGACAGCAGTGAGTCTTTGAAAAAACGACACCAATCAAGTCAAAGAGGCAATGGAGTAACAGGTCATGTTTTGTGATCACTTGTCTAGGCAATTAGAAGAATGATATATTAATGATTGGCATTAATGAGTGTAAGTATCCAAGTCTGATGCAGGATGGGGAACTTAAGAGAATAAACTTGGGACAGTCTGTAAACTCAGGGACAGGTAAGTATTATGGTGGAATGTCAGTGTGTGTGTGTGTGTGTGTGTGTGTGTGTGTGTGTGTGTGTGTGTGTGTGTGTGTGTGTGTGTGTGTGTGTGTGTGTGTATACTGTTAAGCAATGATGTACATGACTTAAAGTGCATTTCTTGTTTTTCCCCTCACAGGTGGCGAGGTGGGTCAGGGTCCCTCCTGCAGGCAGTCTGATGTTGGTTTCAATACAGACACTGAAAATGATGATAGGTGTGTTGAGGCACAGGCGGGGTTGTCAGAGGCCAAAACTGTGCCATAGTTTGACATCCCCCTGTTATCCACCCCATCCCTGCACACAGTCACAGTGCCTATAGATACCCCATCACCAGTGGCCATAGCAGAGGGACAGTTGGCGGTTGGTGGCAATGCATAGGACAGGGTGGTATCTATGGCATGTGTGTCTGGACACAGTAGCCATAGCCAGATGTCCAGCAGGGTACCACATAGGCAGATGTACAGGGGTGCTCATTGGAAGGCTGTTGGTCATTGTGCCCCTGGCAGAAGTGCCACATCTCGTACCACCACACACATGTGTCAGGCTGTCATGGAGGTGCAGGCACGTATGGAATGGTACACCAGACAGGGTCTGAGACTGCAGAGGGATACTCTTTCAGTTGTAACTGACAACATCCGTGATCTTGCAGGTGACCTTTGTTATTATACAGAGGTCATGGATAGATGGTGGGGTGAGATGGTGGGACTCATCCACAGTGGATTGTCCGTACTAGAGCATGTGGTGGGAGTGGTGTAACAGCCACATGGACGTAGGCCAGCAACACCGATAGCTGGAGTCGATGTGGATGTGCAAAGACACCAAGCTGCTCCAGTAGTGGCAGTACCAGCCCTAGCACTGCAGGGGGTGCTGTCCACATCACAGCAGGTCACATGCACGTGGCCCTGGCCAGTCCCAAAAGGGACCTGGTTCCAGCGGACATATGTCATCATCAGGGGTGAGTACCATATCATGGCTTGTACCTGGATGTGCCCATGGAACTCCTGGCAGGCACAGTTCTGGTGTCCATGGCTGGAGGCAGTGAACTGCACACCCTGCCAGGTATTGTCTGCAGCTGTCCAACAAACACCTGTATAGGGCAGCCACATGGTAGAACTGTGTGCATGCATACTCACATACAATACAAACACAGCTAGGGCAACCACATACCTACACATACCACATCATCATGGCCATATCAATAATTAAAACCCCTCACTCACACACATGGTGTCAAATGTATGGCTCAGCCTAGGTCTCTGGCAAACCAACAACACACCCTGTTCATATGATTATACCTGTGCCACATCCCTATAATCCATAACATCAATGCAGGGACAGGATAATATGGTTCTGATGCACACAGTGACTGTACTACAGTGTACCAATGTACTGCTGTGTAACATGTTGTCAGCAGTAAAGTATAATGCTTACATGTTAGGAAGTGTAGCTGTCCAGTCATGATGTATTATAGCTGCTATTAACACTGAGTGATTGTACCTGGATGTGCCCATGGAACCCCTGGCAGGCACAGTTCTGTTATCCGTTTGTGTTGTAGGTGTCCATGTGTCAGCAGGAGGATGGTCTGCTCTCATATCTCACAAGGGGTATGGCACTGTGGTGACACCTTGGCTGTGCCATATACTGGGTACAGGTGAACACATCTCATAGGTCTGTATAACAGTTACTGCCTGTGCCACATGGATGATAGGTCTAGGGGTGGTGTATACAGGTGAGTGCATGGTGGCTGCTGTTAGCAGTCCTTCTACAGTGGACAATGGTAGCTGTACAGGGTGGTACACACCACATGACTGTGTATAACACACACAGAGGCTTTGGGGTTGATGCTCTACACAGAGAATACTGTACACATGGATGTATGTACCTGTGCAAGGAACCCATTGTAGCCTATGTAATTCCACCAAGCCAGACTATGCACAACACATTGTGGAATAAGCAGTCTGCTAGTTTAATGTCATTGATGATGGTACCAGCAGGGTATATGTCCCATTCCAAAAAACAACCAGCAAAAGTCCAGAGGTAAAAGATACCAAAAAACAACACAAATTCTCCACCAAACAAATTTAATGTGGCTTAGCGCCTCGGCAACATCAGCCTTCCTTGAGCACACAAAAAGTAATAAATAAACACTCCCTTTTATACCAACCATAATTGAATAATCACAATTAATTACTTAATTAATACATCAATTTAAAAAAAGGCTTTTTTGTTTAAAGCAGCATGACTTACAAAAACAATAAATATATAACATAAAAAAACTAAAATATGTTACAATAAACATCTCCAGTTGACTTCTTTATTAAGACCACTAGGTGATAATGTATTGTATTTCAATATATAAATAGTTTCCTTAAATAATAAAATATTTTTCAACAGTCTATCATCTCCTTTTCTGACAAAAACTTTTTCTAAAATAGTACACTCCAAAAATTCACATTACTATTATGTTGTTCCAAAAAATGTAAAGCTACTGGGCTTTCTACCACTCCCCTTTTGATGTCACGAACATGCCCCTGCATTCTAATTTTAAGTTTTCTTTTTGTTTCTCCCATATAACAGAGGTTACAGGAGCACCTAAGGCAATAAATAACTCCTGTAGTATGACATGTAAATTGATTATTTGGTATAAACCTAATTCCATTTATTTTATCAAAATATAATTTGACATATAAACATATATTACAGGAACCACAAGGAGTAGTACCATAAGTGCATAATGGATATCTTAATTGATCCTTAGGATGAACATAATAAGCTTTAATTAATTTATCTGCTAAGTTCTGTCCCCTTCTGTATGCATCCTTTGGAACAATAGGAATAAATTTACACATAAATTCATCTTGTGACAAAAATTTCCAATAGTACTTGATATAGTCCCAATTTTTTTCACTTAATAAATTAAAAGTAGTCACAAAATAAATATCTTGTTTTTCTTTGTTACAATTTTGTGAATATCTATTAATTCTTATATCTGAAAAAACAATCTCCTTACCAACTTTATTAACTGGAGAAAAATTCTCAGTATTATTGGTAATAACTCTTAATAATTTACTAATAGATTCTTTCATCTCCAGTTGACTTCTTTATTAAGACCACTAGGTGATAATGTATTGTATTTCAATATATAAATAATTTCCTTAAATAATAAAATATTTTTCAACAGTCTATCATCTCCTTTTCTGACAAAAACTTTTTCTAAAATAGTACACTCCAAAAATTCACATTACTATTATGTTGTTCCAAAAAATGTAAAGCTACTGGGCTTTCTACCACTCCCCTTTTGATGTCACGAACATGCCCCTGCATTCTAATTTTAAGTTTTCTTTTTGTTTCTCCCATATAACAGAGGTTACAGGAGCACCTAAGGCAATAAATAACTCCTGTAGTATGACATGTAAATTGATTATTTGGTATAAACCTAATTCCATTTATTTTATCAAAATATAATTTGACATATAAACATATATTACAGGAACCACAAGGAGTAGTACCATAAGTGCATAATGGATATCTTAATTGATCCTTAGGATGAACATAATAAGCTTTAATTAATTTATCTGCTAAGTTCTGTCCCCTTCTGTATGCAACCTTTGGAACAATAGGAATAAATTTACACATAAATTCATCTTGTGACAAAAATTTCCAATAGTACTTGATATAGTCCCAATTTTTTTCACTTAATAAATTAAAAGTAGTCACAAAATAAATATCTTGTTTTTCTTTGTTACAATTTTGTGAATATCTATTAATTCTTATATCTGAAAAAACAATCTCCTTACCAACTTTATTAACTGGAGAAAAATTCTCAGTATTATTGGTAATAACTCTTAATAATTTACTAATAGATTCTTTAATCAATTCCATACTGTAACCTCTTTGTAAAAACATCTTAATAGAGTCATAAATATTATTTTCTAAATCTACTTCACCACTACATAGTCTAGATAATCTAACTATCTCTCCATATGGCAATGACCTCAAAGTATGAGGAGGATGGCAACTCGTGCCATATAAGTATTGATTACCATCCACAAACTTACGATATACCGTAGTTGAAATTCGGTCATTGGTAACTCCTGTTAGAGAAATATCTAAATAATTTACTTTCTTACCATACTGTAGACCGTCAAATTGTATATTATACTTATTATTATTTAAATCAGAAATAAACTGATGTATAAATTCGAAACCTCCATTACAAAGAAAGATTAAATCATCTATGTAGCGAAAGTAAAACAAAACATTATGCTGAAAAAATATGTTGGTATAGATGTATTCTAACTTAAATTTAGCCATAAATAAATTGGCATACATAGGGGCAAATGATGCCCCCATTGCTGTCCCTTTCAACTGATGGTAGATAACCTCATTAAAACTAAAAAAGTTATTGGCAAGACAAAAATATGTCAAATCCATAATATAATGTGAAGTGGGATTATCTCCCAAAAAGTAACGCAATGCCTGTATACCATCTTTATGGCCAATATTGGTGTATAAACTAACAACATCCACACTAACCCAAAACATTTTTTCTGTCCATATAACATCTGAAATTTTGTCAATAAAATCAAAAGAATCTTTAACATACGACTCAAGTTTTTCTACAAAAGGTAACAGATAATTATGTATAACAATGCCCACATTCCGAGAAAAATAATTAGTAGCAGAAACAATAGGACATCCCGGAGGATTCACTAAACTCTTATGGAGCTTTGGGAGACAATAAAAAGTAGCTAAATTACAATTATCAACACAGAATTTCTTGTCAAAATCATTTTTAGAGAAATAACCTAGTCATACACCTCTTTCAATTAATACAGTATATTCCTTCATAGCATTTACGTATGTATTTTGATCACTTATTTCATATGTCAAAGAATCACTCAAATGTTTCATACACATCTCAAAATATTGACTATGATGGAGTAACACTATTTTATTGCCTTTATCAGAAGACTTAACAACTAGGTCATGTCTATTCATAAGTCTATTTAAAGCACACCATTCATTTTTTGTCATATTATAATTCCAGGAACTAGAGTTACAAGAATTCAAAAGTTCCTTAATAGAAAAATGAACCATTTCTGAATACTGTGTAACAGTTTGATTAGTATACGGTGGTAAAAATTTACTATGAAATTCAATGCCATCAGTATTAAGCATAGAATAAGCATTGGAATACATGGAGACTTCAGTTTCATCAGAAAAACATGAATAGAAACTATCCTCACTATTATCACTACCTAAATAATTTATAAAACTCTTCCCATCTGTAAAAACATTGTCATGTGCAAAAAAACATTTCAAGTGTAATTTTCTAATGAACTTGAATATATCTTGTTTAAGTAGATAATGTCTTGGAATAACAGTGGGAACAAATTTTAAACCTAATTGAAGAACTGCTACTTCTTCACTGGATAATACACAGCCTGATAAATTAACAACATTAGAGATAGGCGAAAAAACAGTGTCCACAACATTAATTCCATCTACCTGGTTTAGATGCTTGTTTAAAGTGTCCTTCACGCGATGGAGAACCGGAGCCAGTACCCTTCTTCTTGTAGCCTCTCTTGGTGTTATTTCCATCATTCCAAAAACGTTGTTGATGTGCTACAGGGTCCTGAGCCCCAGGTAAAGGAGGAAAATCATGGGTTGCACCTTCAGAATCCGTAGTTTGATACAGACCCTCAGAAGAAGCAAACGAAACAGATAACTGTTTTTTATTAGTTCTCACCGTTTGCCCCGAACGGAAATTTTGTTTCTTTTTCCACAAGAAGGCCCGCCCACTATCGTAATCACGTATATCTCTTTTAATTTTGGTAGATTTATATTGGACCTGTTCATTTTCATATTTATTAAGCTTTTCCTTTATATTAAAGAAAATGTCATTAACTTTTGAATCACCTATCTCATGTAACAATTTAGAATGCATATTATATAACTGCCCCTGTAATCTTTGCAATAACAATTGTTCCCTTTCAATCAGTATGTTAACCCATTCCATTGCACAATTATGTGCTGCCGCTAACCAGCGGTCTTTGAATGCCAGGTCAACATTGTTGGAAGAATCAAAAGGAGTCGCTGGGCTTTTAAATGCCCTTAACCCTCGTGGAGCAATATCAAGTTCAACATATCTATTAAGTCCAAGTAAATTAAAGTGACAGCTCGTTTCTCTGAAAATCAATCTTTCAAAATCATATACGCTATCCTGAATTTCTTGAGGAAGTGTATCAGCAGTACGCCCACCAAGAGCTCCAAATGGGTTATGAAATTTCTGTTTCCTTTCTTGTATAAATTGAGAGATACAGTCCGATGAAATAACTTCACTATTGGAAACAGCCGTAGGTAAGACTGATTTCATATTAGAAACAGCAATAGGCAAAACTGTTTTCATACCACCCAAAGCGTCCGTGACTGATGAAGGAGCTTGTACAACAATAGAAGCATTAGATCGACCAGGGACATCAAGAGCTGCAGTCATCACAGGTAAAGAAGAGCCAGATATCAAACAATTATCCATAGTCTTTTGTGAAGTCATACCCGATGCACCTAGGAATCCCATGCCGCCAGGAACCAGAGGGGTAACAAAACCATTCACAGAAGGAACAGAATTTTCCCGAAAAACTCTGGGAGTATTCAAAAGAGAATTTGAATCCATGAATCCAAAAAACAACCAGCAAAAGTCCAGAGGTAAAAGATACCAAAAAACAACACAAATTCTCCATCAAACAAATTTAATGTGGCTTAGCGCCTCGGCAACATCAGCCTTCTTTGAGCACACAAAAAGTAATAAATAAACACTCCCTTTTATACCAACCATAATTGGATAATCACAATTAATTACTTAATTAATACATCAATTTAAAAAAGGCTTTTTGTTTAAAGCAGCATGACTTACAAAAACAATAAATATATAACATAAAAAAACTAAAATATGTTACAATAAACATCTCCAGTTGACTTCTTTATTAAGACCACTAGGTGATAATGTATTGTATTTCAATATATAAATAGTTTCCTTAAATAATAAAATATTTTTCAACAGTCTATCATCTCCTTTTCTGACAAAAACTTTTTCTAAAATAGTACACTCCAAAAAATTCACATTACTATTATGTTGTTCCAAAAAATGTAAAGCTACTGGGCTTTCTACCGCTCCCCCTTTTGATGTCACGAACATGCTCCTGCATTCTAATTTTAAATTTTCTTATACCTGTGCCACATCCCTATCATCCATAACATCAATGCAGGGACAGGATAATATGGTTCTGATGCACACAGTGACTGTACTACAGTGTACCAATGTACTGCTGTGTAACATGTTGTCAGCAGTAAAGTATAATGCTTATATGTTAAGAAGTGTAGCTGTCCAATCATGATGTATTATAGCTGCTATTAACACTGAGTAATTGTACCTGGATGTGCCCATGGAACCCCTGGCAGGCACAGTTCTGTTATCCGTTTGTGTTGTAGGTGTCCATGTGTCAGCAGGAGGATGGTCTGCTCTCATATCTCACAAGGGGTATGGCACTGTGGTGACACCTTGGCTGTGCCATATACTGGGTACAGGTGAACACATCTCTTAGGTCTGTATAACAGTTACTGCCTGTGCCACATGGATGATAGGTCTAGGGGTGGTGTATACAGGTGAGTGCATGGTGGCTGCTGTTAGCAGTCCTTCTACAGTGGACAATGGTAGCTGTACAGGGTGGGGCACACCACATGACTGTGTATAACACACACACAGAGGCTTTGGGGTGGATGCACTACACAGAGAATACTGTACACATGGATGTATGTACCTGTGCAAGGAATCCATTGTAGCCTATGTAATTCCACCAAGCCAGACTATGCACAACACATTGTGGAATAAGCAGTCCGCTAGTTTAATGTCATTGATGATGGTACCAGCAGGGTATATGTCCCATTCCCCAATGTAGTGCAATCCTCAACTCGGTAAACATATGTGTGCTGGTGTGGGTGGCACACTCCTACCCTTTGGAGGGTAAGAGGTGCTGTATGACCACAGATAGTGTGATAGACAACTACCTAACCTGTTAACATGAACTGTACAGTAATACGGCCAGCTATATGGGGGGGATACATTCAACAGTAACTGCAATGATGTTGGTTGTGTCCACAACAGCCACACCCAGCTATACATACCAACCCCAGTATCACTGCACACCTATACAGTGGGGAAGAGGCCATTTACACATCTAACACTAGTTGTGATGGAATGTATGTCCACAGGATGATACCTGTGAAATGTTAGCATATGCCAGGCAGTTCATGGATTGATGACCCCCTCGTACATGTATATTCCGCAAACTGAAGTAGATCCCTCCACATACATGGATACTCTTACTTGGCAACACTGGGACTAGACCCCTACCTTGGGATGTAGTGCTACTGATGTGTGTGGCTTTAATTGCACACACCACACAGCTTTTAGGATGAGGTGTGTTCCAGGTTACATGTTACATGTAGAACATCCCCAAGCATGTACAGTATGGTAACGGGGGATGTAATGGTTGTTTATGGACAATACATAGTGTGACATTCCATCATATACACATTGACAAACACAAAATAATCAGACACACATCTGAGAGACCTGGGCCTATCAGTGTTAACTACCTTGTCAGTGTGTCCATTGTGTTACAGGTTGGTTGCACACAGCACATGCATATGTGGGCTGGATAGTGTTATCAGTTACCTGTATGGTTGATGGTGACAGTGGTCACCATTCAGTGGTACATGGGACATGTACCTGGGTACCATGGTGTAATGACAGTATACCCAGCACCCACACCCCACTGTGGATATTGTAAGCACTGGAACCCATGATAACACTCTGACATACCCACCATCACACATTTACCAGGACTGCAATACAACTCCTTGTCCATCCCAAAAGTGCTACTACAGGGATATGGATCTAATGCACATGTGACAGGCATAGTAGGGTGATGCATTGTCATGTCTCTCCTACAGTCAGCAACATCACTATCCCTAATAGTATGTGGCAATGTGTATCGTAATAGGAGTATGTGGCCTAAGAATGCTATACCCTACATATATACACACATGCACACATACACACACTTGCCAAACTCAGTTGGTATCTCATGCCTATCAGCCCATTTGTACAACAGTGTTGTGCTGGTACTGCAAGGCTCAGGTAGCCCTTAGGAAGAAGAGTGTAACAGGGTACATGTAATGTCTGGTACAGCAGCTGCCTCATCTAACTATGGCAATGGAGGTGTGGTGGGTGTGAAGGGCCTTAGGATATTCCTAAATACAGGTCTACAAACACACAGACACTGATATTCTCAGTAATGCACATGTACACATTTGTCAGTACTGGGGTTCATTGGTGCAGGTGTTCATAGGTGTCTATCAGGCTATTGCCCATGGAGAGATGGGAAGTGTAGGGGGTGTGTGTACAGTGGTATCATGCCACCTGCCATATGCCAGCAG
>NC_056735.1:328307400-328334900 GCF_019279795.1 Protopterus annectens
GTGTATAAGGCATGGTATGTCCTTTGTGAGTTACATTGGCTGAGTCTGCAGTTGTTGCAGGCTTCCAGTGGAGAACATAGTGAAGGAGCACTGTATGCAATGATTTGCCTATTGTAGGAATGGGACAGGGTGCCATGTCCTCTGTAGTCCACTGAAACCACACCATGGTTACTATCTGTGGGCAATATGCAGGGAACTACCAACATAGTGGTTGTTGCCTAGCCAAGTGTGTTTGTGTACGAGACATGGGTGGAGAGTGTTCTCTGGGTAATACAAGGGTTGCCTATATTTCTCCCAATTCATGATGTCACATGTAGGGGTATGGATTGTCTACCCCACCCTCTCTGCTGTTTGACATCTTTTATCCTTGTAAGGTGGACATTGTGACATATAATAGACCCACCATATAAGAAATTTGCAAAACCCACTCCACAACGAGTCCTGTTATTACAGGCTCACAGCTACTTCCACACAGGATAGTAATGACACACACACCGAGTCTCACAGTTGCCATGTCTGGGATTAGAACTCCTACCTAACTAGTATATAACACTACAGCATTACTCAGTTATAGGACTCTCCACAGAGCTTGCTGGGCTACTCTTTCCCCAAAGGTGTATTTCAAGGTGAATGACATCAGCAGGCTTGCCAAAGTAGGGCAATGGGGAGTGTGGTGACTGAATGGCCACAAAAGCATTGATCCCTACACACACACACACACACACACACACACACACACACACACACACACACACACACACAGACACACACACACTTGCCATGTCTGGGATTAGAACTCCTACCTAATTATTACATCACACTATAGCATTACACGGTTATAGCACACACCATGGAGCTTATAGAGCTACTCCTTCACTAAAGGTGTATTTCAAGGTGAATGACATCAGCAGCTTGCCATAGTAGGGCAATGGGGAGTGTAGTGTGTGTGCATGGGCCATAAACCATTCATCTAGAATCAGACACACAACACTCAGGCCACACAAGTTTATATTTCACAGGTACGTGTATACAACTGCTAGATGAATACTGAATTGTACAGTCATGTTACACAGTTATCACAAGCACCACAGACACTATAGTGCTAAGGGATACCAGAGGCAAATGTCTACAGTGATTTACATTTGCACATCATGTGATTTTAGCCAATTGGATGTGTGCTGGGTGGGACAGGCCTCATGATGGCAGACTCTTTGTCACTGTCTATCACTCTCTTCCACACATGTATGTATGTGTAATTTTGGCCTATTATAGTGTGTTGTCCTTTGATATATGTGTGTATTCCTATCGAGTGTGTGTGTGTTTCTTTAGTTTTGTGTGCAAAGCATGACAGGTGTACAATGTGGAGTGTGTGCACAAACATCTGTGACTGTCAGATATGTATAGTCCACTGTTGTTGCCAGACATGGACTTCGTTTCTCTAAGTGCGGGAGCATGCCCAGGATGACCTTCTGTATTGAATGTGTGAATCTATTCCAGGTTGGTTGTACTCCATTGCAGTCTTTTGTGTTCTACACCTACAGCTAGCAACCTGTCTCTGCAGGATATCTGTAGATTGGTTGACAATATGGGGACAAAATGGGCAAAGGATAGTGGGTTACAGTAGGTAATTGTGTCTTTGCTGCTTCTGCTACATGGTTTTGGTATTAGCAGAGATATTCAGACATATGTACTGTTTTACACTGTGATGTTTTATGTCATCAACTACTGTCAGATATGCATATTTGCTTGCAGTAATTTCCTGGGGAACACAGGATGAATGCAACTGTGTCCAGTATTGTGGTCTGCAGCCTACGTATTCTTGCACAATCATGCCATTCTGGAC
This sequence comes from Protopterus annectens, assembly GCF_019279795.1. Taxonomy (NCBI): domain Eukaryota; kingdom Metazoa; phylum Chordata; order Ceratodontiformes; family Protopteridae; genus Protopterus; species Protopterus annectens. Next base: position 328,309,244 of record NC_056735.1, read on the forward strand.
GGGAAGCTGCAGACACTTGCTGATGAGTCTGTGTAAATGGTTCAGCACCTTGGTACAGTGGTGGCTGAGGATCCCATGCTTGTACATCCATTGATGTGACAGTATGGCCATATCCTGCTGTGACCATACCTCACAGCTGTACAGATTCACACAGGTTACCCAAAGGCAGGGGTCATATTTCTGGTCATTATCCCTTCGCATTGGTTCATAGGTTCATAGGTTGGTACTAGGCTATCCGCCCTAGGGCCTATACAAGCCTAGCCATAACAATTCCCTGGCTATTTCTTCCCACACTATTTACTTCCCATTGTGGTTAACAAGCAGGTTTGTAGCCACCCATTCCTGTGTTTGCAGGCAGGGATAGTATGTGCACAAGGCTGAGTTTCAGACTTCACACGCTCCATGGCATCCATGCTCCTACTCCACTGTTATTATATCCTCTTCCAAACATTATACAAACATTATCTGATAAGTTCCCTATAGTTATCACTTTATCCCAGCAGTAATTTGGTGTTGGTCCACAGTTCATGCAGTAGGGCATGGTGGTCATGTTATTGGGATTTGTCGACATGGCCTTGCATTTGGGTTCTGTGGAATGCATTATGTTGTTATTTGGGAGTCCATGACATAACATACATTGGCAGTACGGGTGAGACACAGGCCTTTGGCAGAGGACTGTAGGGCACTTGGCAGTGTTGCAGGCCAGCTTTAGCAGGTTGTTACATTGTGTCACTCCTACAGTCCCAGACTGCAAGCCACTATATTCCCCTGGGGTGACAGGAATAGTGTGCAAGGTGTTAATGTCATTAGTTTCTGTGATTATTGATCCAGTGGAGTGGATGTTGGCAAGGTGCTGCTTACAGCTAGGGACACACCTGCATGGGACACCTCTTCAGCATGCTGCATTCTGTGGCTATTTCCATATGGAGGTGGAGGGTCATATTGTACTCATTCCCAACAGCAGGGATAAGACCTGTGAGGTACCTATGAGTAATGGTGGGGTGAGCTGGGTGCATGTGTGTGATGGACATTACTTGCATCTGACTCACAGATAGATATGGGGCATTCCACTTATACTGGCTTGTGCAGGGACATCAGCAGTTTCTCAATACTTCATACCTGTGACCTTTGTGGTCTGCCAGTGTTTGGCCAGGTGACATCGGTATTCCATACTATAAACCCAACTAATGTGCTATAATACGGCTACGCTAACACATGATTTAGTTACTACATTGTCCAATGAGAGCCCAGACTTGGTGGTTGCTAATAAAGATTTTACAAATTATAGATCTTGTTTATCTACTCAATACAATGAACACATATTTGAATTTAAAAGCATTTTGAACATAAATTGGGAATTAATCCTGCAGGATTCACAATGCAGTGAAACTTTAGGTTTGAAACCATTAGTGGTTTTTAAAAGAACGCCATCTCTCAAAACATTATTAGAACGCCCCTTGCAGCAACATAAAACTAAGAAAGGGATGTTCAAATGTGGTTACTGCCACTATTGCAAACACATCCAAACTGGCTGCACATTTAACATCAAAGGAGAAAAATATTATATCAATGACAAATATAATTGTCAAACTGAAGGTGTGGTTTATGTGGCAATATGCCAATCATGTAATGTTTTTTATTTTGGTAAAACCGAGCGTCCACTTAGGCAACGCATATATGAACATTTATATGCTATTGCCAAGAATAACACCAAGAATAACACCTTTAACGCCTTGGCGAAACACATTTCAATGAATAGAGACCACAAATTTTTATTCTTGGTGGTCCAGCAAATCAAAAAAGATCCCAGAGGTGGTCCTTGGAACTTGTTGCTCGAAGAGCAAGAGTTGCTATGGCAACTCAAGACTAATGCACAAGTTTATCCAGGTCTCAATGAGACTTGTTCGATTAAATGTCTTTTAGATAGATTATTCATCTTGTCGCTGTATAGATTACTTACAAGTCATGAAATCTGTTTAGAATTATCAGGAAACATTAAGAAATTTATTTAATTTTGGTAATAAATATAACAAAACCTGAAATTCATATACATAGGAAGGTGTTGGATTCAAGTTTATCATATATACATATATATTCTTGTTATTACTGTCATAAATTTTTGAATATTGATGTATTTTAAACTTGGTTTTAGGGATTTTTTATGTTAAAATAAGCGAACTTGGAGTGTTATAAAATCAATTGTCTTTAATTGTTTAATGAAGCAATTATCTATGTGAATATATATAATGGGTATCACATGTTTGTAACTCAGTCTGAAGAAGTGCGGAGATTGTCTGCATGAAAGCGCTTACGATACAAAGTAAAGATTTTTCGTGTAACGTTCGTTTGGACTGCAGTTGGTACTGTTATTTTTGTTTAATAAGTTTATCTTTCTTTTTTGTGGTTTACAACTAATGTGCTGCTGACCTGTATGTACAATTCCAAAGGTGTGTCCATTTGACAGTAACGTATTATACACTATCTGTCTGGGGTACTTCCACTTGTGTACTGTTTGTATGCCTGGGCCCACATTCATGCCATGTCCATCTTTCAGATGGTGACAGATATTACATCCAAACAAATACTATGGTTTACTGCTGGAATGTGTTTTGCTGGGATGCATTGTGTTTGGCACAGCAGTTGTGAGAACTTGCCCTTTCATTACCAGTACTGGCCAATGGCCACCGGGACAAACCTCTCCATGCCTTCATGCTGACCACTTTCACACAATATACAATACACATCAACCTAACACACACAGCCCTGTGTATTGTACACGTGCAACAATCTATCCTGCTACTTTGGCTGGGTCAGGTAATCTGTGCTCCACTGTTATTATACCTACACATACATGTTACTACATTTCTACATAGGATTTTTGGGCGGGGGGGCACACTTGATAACTGTACACATTTGCTATGATTTCATTCTGTATTCTGACCTATCATGCAGACTAGAGGCATATTAGTGTACTACAGTTCTTAGTTTTTATTGACCTACATTTCAGTTTCAGACTTCTTACCCTTCAGAACTAACATCCCACTGCCTGACCTGTTGTAGTCTGTCTGTGTAGGTCTGGAGGGGGGCTGTTCTCCATAGCCATCAATCAGAAGCCTTAGCACAGCCTTTCTTTGTGTTTGTCTATGCCTGTCTTGCTGGCTGAGACTGTTGTTGAATATGTGAGCCTCCCTGACTGGCATGTGTGAGTCCTATGGACACACAGTTGGCCCATCATATTTCCTGCAGTGGGTTTTGTCACCTTGTCTAGTACTGACTACTGTGGTGACACCAGTATTTGTTACAGATTTCAAGCTGCCACTATAGGTGTCTACTCTCTTCTGGCATCCCATTCAGCCACCCGATTCCCTTGCATGCTCACATCCATACCATAGATACAAGTGAGAAAGCATACTACTCCATTCAGCAATTAATAGGAAGAGTGACTTACCTTGTGGCTCTGCCAGTATTGAGGATAGTGCTGGAGGGCTGACTTTGTCGGATGCACATAGTACACTCCCTATACATGGTTAAGCACAGGTAGTGTCATGTTTGGCATCCCTTTTACTGTATGTGCGAGTCAGAGAGAGGTGTCATTCCCTGGGTTCCTACAGTGTCAGTGTATGTGCTATACGTTGCCTCTTTGCCAAGGCCTGGGCATACTGGGCATGCCTCCTTCTGCCTACTGGGGCAGACTCAGGCTGTTCCTCCTCCAAGTCACTCTGTGCCTGTGCAGGCCTTGGCAATGGTTAGGGGCTGTGTGGCCCTGCCCTGTTCTGTTTCTGCTGCAGCTGTTTCCACAGGATCATATTGTGTAGCATGGCACATACAATGACAATTTGGGTGCATGTAGCTGGTGAGTACTGGAAGGCTCCACCGGATATGTCCAGCCACCAGAACCATGACTTGAACATCCCAAACACACGCTCTATTATGATTCTGATCTGTGCGTGTGCCTCATTATGGAGTTCTTGTTCAGGTGTGTGTGCATTTCTGATGGGTGTCATCAGCCACGGCTCCAGTGCATAATCAGCATCTCCCACTAGGTGGCCATAAGGGATGTCCCCATTGGCAAATCTCTGGTACAGCTGCATCATATGCCAGATGTGGGAGTCGTGATAGCTTCCAGGGCTGCCAGCATACACATTCATTATAAGGCTCTGGGCATCGCACATGACCTGGCAGTTGATGGAGGGGAAGCCCTTATGGTTGATGTAGACCCTACCTCACTCGCTGGGTAGTTTTTTGATGTGTATGTGCGTGCAGTCTATACCACCCACTACCTCAGGGTAGTCTGCTATTTGGTGGAAGAGACACATTTTGCTGGTCAACACCTCATGGGTGTTGTGGAAATATACATGCTCACTGGCATGTGCTGACATGGCATCCAGGAACTGGTGGAGTACCCTGGATACTTATGCCTGTGAGATCCTCATGATATTCCCAGTTGGCCTTTGGAAGGTACCTGTGGGTAGTATTCTTAGGCCTACACATACCTTGGTATCGACTGGGATGGGTTCCCCTCTGTTGGTTATGTGTGTGAGGCGTGGCCGGCACAGTTCAACAATTTGCTGTAGGAGGTCCCTGTCTACCCTATAGCACTCCACTATCTCCAGATCATGTAGCCCCTGGTAGGTTAACCTGTGTCTGTACACGCTTCTCCTTCTCCTCCTGTGGGTTGGTCATCAGCATTCTCATCCTCACCACCCTCAGCCTCTTCCACATGTTGATTTATGAAAACTAATGCAGCCCCTATCATTTTGTTGCTTTTGTTAGGTAACATTTCCCCACTTATGTACACCGGTGGTGTAGAGTTTGTGGGAAAAAGCAGAAGGAAAGGTGATGGCATAGTTTATAGTAGTGTGCTGGTCTGGGCTGGGCTGCTGCCTGTGTAATTGGCTGATTCTGATACAATTCACCTGCCAGCTATGCTAGTTATCCTTGATTACCTTCCTACTGCTGTTTTCCCTTCCCATTGCCTTCCTGTTTAAGCACAGGGGTGCACTGTGCAAACACAGTGCTCAGATGTGCATGAGCTGCTATTTCCTGGTTTACTTAGGCAATGTAAAGAGTGCTTGGCAGCTTCAGGTGCACCCCCTTGCTTAGGTCTGCTAAGCTAAGGGCAAACCCAAGCCACAGGGTTCCAATAAGCTTAAAGTATGCCTGACACAGCCCTCTATGGTGTCAGCTAGCACTTAGGCATGCATCATATTCTTCCTGTACCTACATGGTTGGGTGCATGTTAGCCATGAGGGGGAATCTGGTATTTAGTATCATTCCCCTCATTTGCATTGGATTGCCTGCTAATGCCTAGATACAAGTCTGACACTGAGCCCTCCCCCTTAGCAACCACTATTCACTGGCCTTGTTGTCTTCTGCCTCCCATTAACTTTAATGGCAAAATTGTGATTTTGCAGGGAAAGCTTTTTTCAGGGTTTTTTGTTATTTTCCTGCCGATCTGTTTGCGCGCTGCTGCCATACGCTTAAACGGCCGAAATCTGCCAAAAAAGTTATTTTATTTATTTTTTTTTTTGCAACTGTTTTCCATGCTAATGGCCATGTATTTGTACATTGGCTTGCTTTACATGTTATATATACCCTGTATTTGGAGTTGTCATGGCTTCGTTTTGTAGTTTGCAGAAATGTACTCGGTTACTAACCGAGTACATTTCTACAGATTACACTAGTCCTGCATGGCTGGCTGACAGCTTCCTGGATTGCAAATTTACCTCATTTAAATGGTTTTCACTTGCAAATGGCGTAATTTGCATACAGGAGCTGTGTCCGTGCAGGAATAGTGCAGGAGCACTCATGCACATCCCGCGAGCTTGTTCCTGGATCTCTTGGCGGCCATATTGCCTCCAACAGCTCCTGCACTATTCCTGAATGCCATGCAGAGCTTTCTAAATCCCGGGGAATGTTTGCCATACTAATAAATTCAACACTAGAGGAGTAACTTTACTTTTCCAGTTTTTAGTAATTACTTTTCTGGCTATAGCAAGAATAGAGCAAAGAAGAGGCACTTGGGTTTTTGGAATTATCACAGGAATCAGAACATTAAATAAAACTAAAGATTTAGATATATTATATCTATCTGACCATAAAGATTGAATACAGTTATTAATTTCTTTCCAAAAAAGGGGGATGACTTTACATTCATATACCATATGTTTGCATTCAGCTATTATTTTAAAATAACAACTCCAGCACTTAATTCTATATTATTTATACATACTTGTAATTTTGTTAGGAGTGGCAAAAGCTCTATGTAAACATTTCCAAGTGAAACTTTTTCAGTATAATGAAGATGTATCCCCAGATTCAGCAAGCCCTGCACGGTGTGCAGGACTAGTGCAGGAGCTCCAGCAGGCAATATGTCTGCCAGGAATAAGCTGCAGGGATGTGCACAAGCGCTTTTGCACTAGTCCTGCACGGATTCCTACCCTGTATACAAATCACCCCATTTGCAGGTGAAATCCATGCAAATGAGGTGAATTTGTGATCCAGGAAGCTGTAAGCCAGCCGTGCAGGTCTAGTGTAATCTGCAGAAATGTACTCCACCAGTAACCAAGTACATTTCTACAAACTACAAAACGGAGCCATGACAGCTCCAAATAAAGGGTGGATATTATGTAGAAAGCATGCCAATGGTCAAATATAAGGCCATTGGCATGGAAAACAGTTGAAAAAATAACAAAATCAACTTTAATTATTTTTTAGCTGATCTCATCTGTTTAAGTGTAGGACAGCGGCACGCAATTGGAGTCCGGTGAAAAATAAGAAAAAAAACCTAAAATAAGCATTCTGACCCAAATCACTATTTTGCCATTATACTCAATGGCAGGCAGAAGACAACATGGCCAGTGAATAGTGGTTGCTAAGGAGGAGGCTCAGTGTGGGACCTGTAACTATGCATCAGCAGGCAAGCCTATGTAAATGAGGGGAATGATAGTGAATCCCAGATATCTCCTGCATGCTAGTCAGCACCCAACAGTGTAAGAGCAGGAATAGCTTGGTGCAAGCCTAGGAGTTAGCTGACATCATAGGGGTGTGTGTCAGGCATACTGTAAGCGGATTGGAGCCCTGTCGCTTGGGTTTGCCCTTAGCTTAGCAGAGCTAAGCACGGGGGTGTGTCTGAGGCTCCCTAGCACTCTTTACATTGCCTAAACGAGTGTGCTCACCGCACACCAGGTTTAACAGGGAAAAAAAAGTAAACCAGAAATAGCAGCTCTGTGCACATATGAGCACTGTGTTTGAGCGGCGCACCCCCAGGCTTAAACAGGAAAGCAATGGGAAGGGAAACAAAAGTGGGAAGGTAATCAGGGAGAACTAGCATAGCTGGCAGGTAAAATGTATCAGAATCAGCCAATTACAAAGGCAGCAGCCCAGCTCAGAACACTACTATAAACTATGCAAACACCTTTCCCTCTGGGTTTCTCACATACTCTATACCACCGGTAAATACAAGCAGGGAGATTTTAACAAACAAAAACAACAAAATGATAGGGGCTGTAAAAGCTATCATACAACAACATGTGGAAGAGGCTGAGGGTGGTGAGGATAAGAAGGCTGTTGACCAACCCACAGTGAGGAGATGAGAAGAGTGTACAGACCCAGGGTAGCCTACCAGGGGCTACATGAGCTGGAGATAGTGGAGCGCTATAGGGTGGACAGGGACCTGTTACAGCAAATTGTTGAGCTGTGCCGGCCAAGCATCACACACAGAAATAACAGAGGGAAACCCATTCCAGTGGATACCAAGGTACGTGTAAGCCTACGAATACTAGCTACAGGTACCTTCCAAAGGCCAACTGGGGATATCATGGGGATCTCAGAGGCATCAACATCCAGGGTACTCCATCAATTCCTGGATGCCATGTTAGCACACGCCGGTGAGCACATATATTTCCCCAACAGCCATGATGCATTGGCCAGCAATATGCATCTCTTCCACCAAATAACAGAATACCCTGAGGTAGTGGGTGCTATAGACTGCATGCATATATATGCATGAAAGCAATCAACCACAAGGGCTTCCCCTCCATCAAGTGCCAGGTTGTGTGTGATGCCCAGGGCATAATATTGAATGTGTGTGCTGACTGCACTGGAAGCTATCACAATTCCCACATCTGGCATCTGATGCAGCTGTACCAGAGATTTGCCAGTGGGGACATCCCTTACAGTCACCTAGTGGGGGATGCTGGTTACGCACTGGAGCCATGGCTGATGACACCCATCAGAAATGCACACACACCCAAACAAGAACTCCATAATGAGGCACACGCACAGACCAGAATTATAATAGAGCATGTGTTTGGGATGTTCATGTCATGGTTCCATTGCCTGGACACATCCTGTGGATCCTTGCAGTACTCACCAGCTACATGTATCCAAATTGTCATTGTATGTGCCATGCTACATAATATTATCCTGCGGAAACAGCTGCAGCAGGAACAGCACAGCTCAGGGCCACACAGCCCCCCACCATTGCCAAGGCCTGCACAGGCACAGAGTGACTCGAAGGAGGAACAACTTGAGCCTGCCCCAGTAGGCAGACAGAGGCATGCCCAGTATGCCCTGGCCTTGGTAACGCATAGCACATACACTGACATAGGAGGGACCAAGGGAATGACACCTCTCTCTGACTCGCACATACGGTAAAAGGAATGTCAGACACGACACTACCTGTGCTCAACCATATGTAAGGAGTGTACTATGTGCATCCAACATCGGCAGCCCTCCAGCACCATCCTCAATACTGGGACAGCCACAAGGTAAGTCACTCTTCCTACCAATTGCCGAATGGAGTAGTATGTGTTGTTACTTGTATCTATGGTATGGATGTGAGCATGCAAGGGAATTAGGTGGCTTAATTGGATGCCAGCAGATAGTAGACACCTATAGTGGCAGCATGAGATCTGCAGGAAATATTGGTGTCACCATAGTAGCCAGTACTACACATGGTGACAAAACCCACTGCAGGAAATGTGCTTGGCCACATGAGTGTCCATTTGACACACACACACACCAGTCAGGGAGGCTCACATACCCAACAACATTCTCAGCCAGCAGGACAGGTGTAGACAAACACAAACAAAGGGTGTGCTAAGGCCCCTGATTGATGGCTATGGGTAACCTCCCATAGCCATAGCCATAGCTATGAGTAACCTCCCCCCAGGCCTACACAGACAGACTACAACAAGTCAGGCAGTGGGGATGTTAGTTCTGAAGGATAAGAAGTCAGAAACTGAAATGTAGGTTAATCAAACCTAAGACCTGCAGTACACTGATATGCCTCTAGTCAGCATGATAGGTTAGAATACAGAAATAAATGGAGTACCTGACATACCAGTACAGTCATAGCAAATGTGTACAAGTGTCAGATGTGCCCCCCAATCCGATGTAGACACGTAGTAACAGTCAAGTGTGCCTCTCCCAATCCTATGTAGAAATGTAGTAACAGTGCCCCCCCAATCCAGTGTAGAACTGTAGTAACAGTCAGGTGTGCCCCCCAATCCTATGTAGAAATGTAGTAACAGCCAGGTGTGCCCCCCCTCCATTCCTATGTAGACATGTAGCAGCACACAGGTGTGCCCACCCAATCCTATGTAGAAATGTAGTAACAGTCAAGTGTGCCCCCCATTCCTATGTAGACACATAGTAACACACAGGTGTGTCCCCCAATCCTATGAACAAATGCAGTAACATGCATGTGTAGGTATAATAACAGTGGAGCACAGATTACCTGAGCTGGCCAAGGTAGCAGGATAGATTGTAGCATGTGTACAATATGCAGGTCTGCGTGTGTTAGGTTGTTGTGTGCTGTATATTGTGTGAGAGTGGTCAGTATGTATGCATGGTGAGGTTTGTCCTGGTGGCCATTGCCCAACACTGCCAATGACAGGGCCAGGTCCTCACAACTGCAGTACAAAACACAATCCTTGCCAGTATAACACATTCTGGCAGTAAGCCATTATAAATGTCTGGAAGTAATATGTGTCACCATTTGAAAGATGGACATGGCATGACTGTGGGTCCAAATATACAAGCAGTACACAGGAGGAAGTACCCCAGACAGACAGCTATAATATGTAACTGTCAAATGCATACACCCTTGGAATTGTCCACACAGGTTTGCAGCACATTATCTGGGCTTGTAGTAGGGAATACCGATGTTGTCTGGCCAAACACTGGCAGACCACAAAGGTCATAGGAATGATGCATTGAAAAACAGTTGATGTCCCTGCACAAGCCAGCATAACTGGAATGCCCCATTCATATCTGTGAGTCAGATGCAAGTAGTGTCCATAGCACACATGCACCCGGCCCATCCAACCACCACCCAGAGGTGCCTCTCCAGTCATATCCCTGCTGTTGGGAATGAGTACAATATGACCCCCACCTGTGTATGGCAATAGCAAAATAATGCAGCATGCAGAGCAGGTGTCCCATGCAGGTGTGTCCCTAGCTGTAAGCAGCACCTGTTAACATCCACACCACTGGATCAATACTGACAGAAAGTATTGGCATGAACACCTAGCACACCTACCCTGTCACCCCAGGGGAATATACTGTATTGTAATCTGGGACTGTAGGACTGACAGAATGCAATGGGCTGCTACAGCTGGCCTGCATCACTACCAAATGGCCTACAGTCCTCTACTAAAGGCCTGTGTCTCACCCGTACTGCCAATGTATATTATGTCATGGACTCCCAAATAACAACATAACACAGTCCAGAGAACCCATATGCAAGGCCATCTGGACAAATCACAGTAACATGTCCACCATGTCCTACTGCATGAACTGTGGACCAACACCAATTTACTGCTGTGATGAGGTGACAATTATAGGGAAAATATCAGAGAATGTTCACATAATGTATGGAAGAGGATAGAATAATAGAAGGGGGTGGGAGCATGGGTAGCATGGAGTGTGTGAAGTCTGAAACACAGCCGTGTACACATACTATCCCTGGCTGCAAACACAAGAATGGGTGGCTACAAACCTGCTTGTAAACCACAATGTGTAGGGGTAATGTCCAGAATTCTGAGCCCTGCCCCTGGGTAACCTGTGTAAATCTGTACAGCTGTGAGGTATTGCCACAGCAAGATATGGCCATACTGCCACGTTGATGGATGTACAAGTATGGGATCCTCTGCCACCACTGTACCAAGGTGCTGAACCAGTTACACAGACCCAGCAGCAAGTGTTTGCAACTCCCCTTCCAGAATGGCATAAGTGTGCAAGAATATGTAGGCATTTGAGCACAATACTGGACACAGCTGCATTCACCCTGTGTTTCCCAGGATATCACTGCAAGCAAATACGTCTACCTGACAGTACTTGATGACATAAAACATCACAGTGTATAACAGTACACGTGTCTGAATATCTCTGCTAACACCAGGACCATGTAGCAGAAGCAGCACAGACACAACTTACCTACAGTAACTCACCATCTTTTGCCCAATTTGACCTCATATTGTCAACTGATCTACAGATATCCTGCAGAAACAGTTTGCTAGCTGTAGAACACAAATGTCTGCACTGGTGTACAATCTACCTGGAATGGATTCACACATTCAATACAGAAGGTCATACTGGGCATGCTCCCCCACTTAAAAATGAAGGCTATGTCAGACAACAAAATACTGAAAGGTCATACTGGGCATGCTCACACAATTACAAAAATGAAGCCCATGTCTGGCAACAACAGTGGGCCATACATATCTGACAGTCGTTGATGTTAGTGCATACACTCCTCAGTATGCACCAGTCATGCTTTGCACACACATTGGATAGGAATACACATATATAGCCAAGGACAATACACTATAATATGCCAAAAGTACACATACATAGATGTGTGGAAAAGAGTGACAGTGACAAAGCACCCATCCATCATGAGGCCTGTCCTGCCCAGCACACGGCCAATTGTCTAAAATCACATGATGTGTAAATGTCAATCACCATAGACATTTGCCTCTGGAACCCCTCAGCATTATAGAGTATGTGGTGCTTGTGCTAACTGTGCAACATGACTGTACAAGTCAGTAGTCATCTAACAGTTGTATATACGTACCTGTGGAATATAAACCTGTGTGTGTCTGAGTGTGGTGTGTCTGCCTCTAGATGAATGGGTTATGGCCCATGCACACACACTCCATCCACATTGCCCTACTATGGCAAGCCTGCTGATTTCTTCACCTTGAAGTACACCTTTGGGGACATAGTAGCCTGTGAATCTCTGTGGTGCATCATATAACTGCATAATGCTGTAGTGTGATGTACTAGTTAAGTAGAAGTTCTAATCCCAGCTGTGGCAACTATGTGTGTGCATTTTTGCCTGTGTAGGGATCAATGCTTTTTAGGATAGACACACTCACTACAATTTCAAATGCCCTAATTTTGCATGCCTGTTGATGTCATACACTTTGAAATGCACCTTTGGGGAAGGAATAGCCCAGAAATCTCCATGGTGCATCTTATAACTGGGTAATGCTGTAGTGTGATAAACTATTTAGGTAGGAGTTCTATTCCCAGACATGGCAAATGTGGATGCTTTTGTGTGTGTTAGTCTGCCTGTGTAGGGAGCAATGTGTTTGAGGCCATTCACAGTCACTACAACCTCCAATGCTCTTCTGTGGTAAGCCTGCTGATGTCATTCACTTTGAAATGCACCTTTGGGGAAGGAATAGCTTATTAATCTCCGTGGCATGTCCTATAACTGCATAATGCTGTAGTGTGATGTAGGAGTTCAAATCCCAGATGTGGCAACTGTGTGTTTGTCTGTGTAGGAGTCAATGCAGTCACACTCACTTCAATTTCAAATGCCCTACTTTGGCATGCCTGCTGATGTCATTCACTTTGAAATTCTCCTTTGGGGAAGGTGTAGCGAGTAATTTTCATGACACGTTCTATAACTACGTAATGCTGTAGTATGACGTATGAGTTAGGCAGGAGCTCTAATCCTAGACGTGGCAACTGTATATGTGTTTGTGTAGGGATCAATGCTTTTTAGGTTAGTCACACTCACTACAATTTCAAATGCCTTACACTGGCATGCCTGTTGATGTAATTCACTTGTATTTCCCATTTGGGGAAGGAGTAGTCCAGTAATCTACGCCGTGCATCCTATAACTGTGTAATGCTGTAGTGTGATAAACTAATTAGGTAGGGGTTCTATTCGCGGATATGGCAAGTCTGTGTAGGGTGCAATGCTTTTGAGGCCATTCACAGTCACTACAACCCCAAGTGCCCTTTTTTGGCAAGCTGCTGATGTCATTCACTTTGAAATACACCTTTGGGGAAAGAGTCACCTATTAATCTCCATGACGCGTCCTATAACTACATGATGCTGTATTGTGGTGTACTAGTTAGATAGGATTTCTACTCCCAGATGTGGCAAGGGTGTGTGTAGGGGTCAATGCTTTTTAGGCTAGTCACACTCACTCCAATTTCAAATGCCCTACTTTGGTATGCCTGCTGATGTCATTCCCTTTGAAATACATCTTTGGGGAAGGCATAGCCCAGTAATCTTCATGGCACATCCTTTAACTGCGTAATGTTGTAGTGTGATAAACTAGTTAGATAGGAGTTCTATTCCTAGACATGGCAAGTGCAGATATTTGTGTGTGTGTTAGTTTATCTATGTAGGGAGCAATGCTTTTGAGGCCATTCACAGTCACTACAACCTCCAGTGCCCTTCTTTGGCAAGCCTGCTGATGTCATTCACTTTGAAATACACCTTTGGGGAAGGAGTGATCCAGTAATCTTTGTGGCACAGCCTATAACTGCATAATGCTGTACTGTGATAAACTATCTAGGTAGGAGTTCTATTCCCAGGCTTGCCCCATGTGAAACTCTGTGTTTGGTAGTGTGTGTATAGGGAGCATTTTTTTTTGTCCATTCACACTCACTATGCACTCTTACAAAAGGAGAACATTGATAACTGTGCAGTAACAGAGACCTGATCCAAGCCTCCAGAGAGCACCTCTGCAATACCAGGTACAGCTTACACCACACCTGTTGGCCACCAGACCAGGACCAAAACAATAAAGATGGAGGAGTGTTCATATTCACCAAGGATATTCACACTACTAGCTATTTGCCCAACAGAATGTGTCTAAAATACCCTTGGTGCAACTAACAGTAGGTTAGACTGCATTCCACATTGTATAGCTTGCTACAGATCCCCCACCATGCCCCATAATACCCATTACAGCCTTTGAAACATACTGTGAAATATCATGATACAAGCAAACACCCTAATACTGGGTGAGTTACACTACCCTGCCATTAACTGGGAAAACTATGTGCGTACCAACAAGTGTGCCCAACGGTTCTTGGAAGTCACAATTCCCAATGCCCTGGATCATGTAACCCATAGTCCCACCAGGGGCTCAAATATCCTAGACCTGGTCATTACCAACATGGAACTTCAATGCTCCACACCTATGGTCACCCCATTGGTGGTCAGGTATGCCCATGAGCTAATCACCCTTAACATCAACATCCCTCCCCCACACCCCAGTAAGGACACCTCTGTAATACACATCTCCAAAGCCAATGTCATGCTACACATGTCAAACATGACTAACATCATGACACCCATGCAGAAGGGAACTGAAAGGACAACTGCTGAATCATACATGAAGGCAGTGTACGAGCACATCCACTCATGCATGAATTGTGCCATCCAATAGTGAACCAAGATGCTCCCCATCCAAGAAAAGGATGCCAATGTGATGGCCCCCTGCCATAAACATACTGTACAACAAAAGGAGGAAACCCTTGCAGAAATGGGGGACTTTCCAGGTTGCAAAATACTCCCTTATCGGCTACAGGAGAAGGCAGAGACCCCTCATAACATCCACCAAGGCTAGTTACGAACATTATATATCCACAGATGCCAAAAACAACTGCAAGCTGTTCCCTAGCTATGTGAGGAATCTAAATGACAATGCTCATAACTGCTGTGGGCTGTAACAGGATGGTACTAAATCTATCCTTCCAGGGATATTGCAATATCTTGGCAGATTGATTCAGTGCCAACTGCACCCCCTCCCAACCCCCACAGGGCCTGTCTCAACACAGATAGATTGCCATATGCCGGTAATAATGGCCACATAGGTAAAAAACACACTCTACAGAGCTATGACAACAGCAGCCATGGGACCAGTCAACATCCTGGGCTGTGTACTACATGAGCTACAAACTGCACTTGCACCACACCTATGTGCCATGTCTAATCATAGCTACACCTCAGTCTTCATGCCCAGTGTGTGGCACACAGCTACAGTTATCCCAGTCCACAAGGAGTATCCACCTTAGATTCTGGGAACTACAGCCCCAGCAGTATGATGTGCCTGCTCTGCAAGGCCATGGGATGTATTATCATGGAAATTAAAACAAAGGCATTGGCAACCTGCAAACACTGGACCCTAACCAGGTTTGGTTTATGAAGGGCCAATCATGTCACCTCAACCTGAATGACAACTGTTAATCCATCTCCAGAGTCGTGGATGAGGGTAAGGTGGTTCACACAGCCTATCTAGACCTCGCCAAGCCCTTTGAAACCATCCCCCAGTCTGGAATCATAGATAAATGTATCATGCTGGCCATTAATCCCAGTGTCACCTGATGGGCTGCCAACTGCTGTACTGACACAACCCACACTGTAAATGTAGGTGACATCAACCCAAGCCCAGACAAGTGACAGTTGTAGTACCTTAGGGTTCAGTCCTGGCACCGCCCATGTTCGGCATCTACTGCTCTGAAGTACAGTCCAACAGTAAGGGACACCAGCAAACAAAGGTCGCAGATGACTGCACACTGGGAGCCAATATTGAATTCCCACATGATGTGGATATTCTACAAAAGGGACTTACAGACATGCTTGGTGCCTGAGCCATGGCCTCAAGATCAATGCCAAGAAATATATAGCTATCTCCATTGGGAAGGGACATGTACCTGTGAAGTACCACATAGTTGGCAGTGCACTAAACATCTAAAGTGTGATAACAGACATAGGGGCACAGGTGGACAGTGGTCTCACCTTTGATAGCCACATCACCACAACCGTCAGGAAACCCACCTATGTGGCACACCTCCCACTAAGGGCTTTACATCCAGGAAGAGGAGCCCATTGTCCCACTGTAGGCATCTCTCACTAAACCCAGTACAGACTACAATGGCCTGTCATGTATGTACCTCACACGGCATCTGCAACAAGTAGAGAGGCTGCAGACATAACTCATGAAATGACCACAGGCCTAAACCAGATGTCATATGCTGAACGTCTGAAAATCAGCCAGCAATACTCTGTCATATATTGTGTTCTCAGAGGCAATCTCTGCTTAACATAACATGCCATGTCAAACCCACAGCTGTTGAACATGCTACACTTAGAGAATTCCAAATCCTCACAGCTACATGCTCCAGGGATCCAAACCTGTCAGCACAATGAACAATACATGCAGGATGGATGTGTTCCTGACCCAGAGACTCCCCAGACTCTGGAATAGACTGCCCACACATGTCAAACAGAGTGCCCTCTTGGCCCTCTTTAAAAGGAACTTGGACAATTGGATGGGAGATAGGATATTCACCCTGGGGATCATGTCAGCTGCCCTGCTAGACAAGGGTGCAGGGACGTATATATTGTGGGAAGTCATAGCTAGAGAAATGTCATGTCTAGGCATGTATAGGGCCTAGGGCCGATAGCCTAGTATCAACGTATGACCCTATGAACCTATGAACTACACCTTCCATTGCCCAACCTTTGCAATGTTGCTGATGTCATTCACTTTGAAATACACCTTTGGGGAAAAAGTAGCACAGTAATCTCTGTGGTGTGTCCTATAACAGTGTAATTCTGTAGTGTGATGTACTAGTTTGGTAGGGGTTCAATTCTCAGACATGCCAAGTGTGGATGTTTGTGTGTGTGTTTGTTTGTCTGTGTATGGAGCAATGCTTTTGAGGCCATGCACATTCACTACAACCTCCATTGCCATTCTTTGGTAAGCCTGCTGATGTCATTCACTTTGAAATACACCTTTGGGGAAAAAGTAGCCCAATAATCTCTGTAATGTGTCTTATAACAGTGTAATGCTGTAGTGTCATATACTAGTTTTGTAGGGGTTCTATTCCCAGGCATGCCAAGAGTGGATGTTTGTGTGTGTGTTTGTTTGTCTGTGTATGGAGCAATGCTTTTGAGGCCATGCTAATTCACTACAGCCTCCATTGTCCTTCTTTGGCAAGCCTGCTGATGTCATTCATTTTGAAATACACCTTTGGGGAAGACGTAGCCTAGAAACCCCTGTGGTGCATCTTATAACAGTGTAATGCTATAGTATGATATACTAGTTCAATAGGAGTTCATTCCCAGACATGGCAAGTGTGTGTTTGTTTGGATATGTAGGGAGCAATGCTTTTGAGACCATTCACAGTCAATACAACCTCCATTGCTCTTCTTTGGCAAGTCTGCTGATGTCATTCACCTTGAAATACACCTTTGGGGATGAAGTAACCCAGTAATCTCCATGGCACGTGCTATAACTGCATAATGCTGTAGTGTGAAATACTAGTTAGGGATGGGTTCCAAACCCAACCAGGGCAACTGTGAGACTCAGTGCGTGTGTGAGAGTGTGTGTGCCTCTGTGTTTGTCATTCATATTCTTTGCGCAGGTGGCTGGGAGTGTATACCAACTGGTCTCATTGTGGGGGGGTTGCAAATTTCTGGACCTATTATATGTAACAATGTCCACCTTACAAGGATAACAGATGTCAAACAGCAGAGAGGCTGGGGTTGCCAATCCATACCCCTACATGTGACATCAAGTCCTGGTGAATCAATTAGGCAACCCTTGTTTTATCCAGAGAACAGTCTCAACCCATGTCTCATACACAAACACACTCTCGGCTAGGCAACAACTGCTTTGTTGGTAGTTCTCTGCATATTGCCCACAGATAGTAACCGTGGTGTGATTGCAGCAAACTACAAGGGGCATGGCACCATTTCCCATCACTACAATAGGCACATAATTGCAGACAGTGTGCCTTCTCTATGTTACCCACTGGACACCTGCAACAACTGTAGTATCATCAAATGTGACCCACAAAAGACATGCCATGCCTTAAACACATGCCATGTATAGACAGAAGCCACTGACACCAGGGAACACCTGTATCATGATGTCAGTGTAGGTGCAGGGTCAACCTGGTGACCATTGCCAGTTCCCACCACATGAGGCCAAGGATGGCACATCAGATGATAACCTATGTACAAAAACATGGCCCAGACACCTCAGGTACAGTTCCACATGTCACTGAACATGCATGTGGGACGTGTGCACATCCAAGACACCATCCATGTTATGGACTATAGAACACATACATGGCAAGCATTGCACAGTACTGGCCACCCACAATACTAATCCAGATGACTGGATGGTGAATACAATACCCACCTGTGTGGGCCAATCCAGACCCTACACCCCTGAGCCACACTGCAGTCCATTGTCTTGTGGCCTGATGCCAAGGTATACCCTTCACCTAGCCTTATACAGCCTTTTGACACAGTCAACCACTACACACCTGTGAAGCAATGCACCCATGCATGTCAGTACTGGCACCTTGTGTCTGTATGTGTGGAGTATAATGATTTCAACCGCATTCACACTCACTACACCTCCCACTGGCATATTGAAGCATGCCATTTGATGTCAGACACCTTCACATAACTTTTGCCCATATATCATCCGGATAACCCCTGTGGTGCATGTGATACCTGTATATTACTGTAGTGTGGCAAACTAGCTAGTTAGGATATCTATTCCTGACCTTGCCAACTGTGTTAATGTGTGTGAGTCCCTGTGTCGATGTTGACACCTGTTCATGTGGACAGGCACATGTACTACACCTACCTTATCGCTCCTATATCACTGTTGCAGATGTCACTCACCATCACATATACCTGTGGACAGCTAATCCCACATGTAAGCTATGTGGTGCATGCAATAACTGCATCGACATGTGATAGCAATACATAGTCAGTCAGGGGTTTAAAACCCTGTACTGGTAAGTGTGTGACACAAACATGCTTAGGCTTTACTCTCCCACCTTCTCCCTGTATTACTTTGTCTCTCTCACTCCCTCTCTAGTGGATGTGGAGAAGTACACCTGCTTTGCTTAGGCAGCAGCTTGTGTTTTGTAAGTGATGCTCATGATCAGCTGATGGTCTCTGCATGAATTGCAGTCCCCCTGTAGCTGATGACATGTGGAACAGCTGTGCTAACATTCCCATAGCCAATTGCATGCAAACACACTCCAATATCTAGGAACATCATGTGGGTGTTGGGCCTTTTCATTCACTGTGAGCTGGACCTCATGTTGGTGTTTGGCAAACAGCATCACAGATGGTATCGGGATTTAACTCTACCAACATACACTGTGGAGACAGGCCAACAAACAGGAGGGGGATGTGCCAGACATGACTACAGAATGTAAGTGTTGCTCTTCTGCACTTGAAGTAATGTTGGTTTAACAGGGTGTGTGTGGATATGGCTGGTCTACATCATTTAATACCTGTCATGACAGTGTTATGCGTTTCAGGAAACACCCACCTGTAGGGTTATTTGCAGACTATGCAGTCTTTGGAGTCTTATGTTTCTTGTGTTACTCACAGATCACCTATCTTAAAACTGCAGAAGCATAGTCTGAGGATTGCAGTCAATACATGGTGACAGCCATGAGAGTTACTGACTTCATATCCCTCATAGGACATATGTCACAACAAACCCTGTTACAACAGTAAATATATGAGGGTATCACAGCAACATGCCAATATTGGCCCAGTGCTTGTGGCTCCAGCCACAAGTCTGTCAACCTTTGTACATATGTCATGCAGTAAGAGGTGCATATGTTCTGTACACCATTATTTATTGACAGCATACCTGATAACAAACCATTCAGATATCAGACTGCTAGACATTTATATATAGTAGGTGTTATTTCTGAGGACATAACCTTGGCATTCTGTGGTTGTGTGTACAGTCCTGGGGTCTGTGTACTCATGGTGATTGATGACAGTATGTGTATTACGAATACGTACCTTGGCCTGTGCACAGACTGTGGTAGATGCCATTGCTCTTGGTCCTGTTCTATCTGATGTTACATGCTGCTCGAGTGTATGGTACTCTATTGACTTACATGTTTGTAAGGCCAAACATATACATGCCCATACCACAGACAAGCATTGGACCACACAATGTCGTGACCCAGTTTATGTAGGGTTAGTGTGTGAGTGGGACAAATGAGGATGGTGTTTATCAGACAGTCCATATGGTGTCATATTAAGCTTGCATACCATATGTGGTTGTGTTCACATTGGTTGTGGGTATGCACTTTCTCACAAGTGTCTGTTACTCTGTGCTATGCCTGTAGAGCCTGCTATATTTGCAGGTACATGTGTATTCCCCCATACAAAATGTAGTCCAGTGTTGTGGCAGTCTGCCTGTAGTTTGCACAGTGCTTTGTTACATGCCTAGCAGCTTAAACTAATTAACCAGTGTGCTGTTATGTCCAGATATTTGCAAGACATACTGCTGTCAGTCCATCATAACTGTTGTGTATTTCTGACAAAGCAGTGGGATTCTGTACAGATGTATGTCTCTAACTACTGGGTAGTATGTGGCCCTATGACCGCTGCCCCACCAGTTATTATGCATCAGGATAGACAGGTGTGTGTGAATGCATAAACTGTGTGGGAATATGTAGTCCAGTATTTACATGATATACTCATGTACATGGCTGTTAACATCCACATTGTCAGGATTGGTCCACATGTCTCGCAGGAAGGGGATCTGTGTACATCTCTGGTCTGACCAGAGAGTGCCAGACTGTCCACATATATTGGTCATATCTCTGCTGCAGTCCACAGGATCATTACTGTGCTATCAGTGGTACTGTACTGTTACTGTACTGTTTAAACTGTGAGCTTTGGCCGGCTAAGACCTGCATGCAATCAACTGAATGCATAAGTGAAGCTAAGTACATTTTTATCTGCACTTTTATCAAATAATACACGATTTAAAGTAATTTGTTTGTGTTGTATTGAGCAATATCTAGCTGGAAGTTGTGACTCTGTTTTTCAGTAGGTCTTATACAAGTGGTATTTTCAGTTAAGGCTTGTTAAAAAACCTGCATAGCCAGTGATAAGTGGGGGTAGTTTCCTTCATTGTTATTCAGTTTCTGTCTTATACAAGTGGTATAGTGAATTATTTTCTGTTTAAACTGTGAGCTTTGGCCGGCTAAGACCTGCATGCAATCAACTGAACGCATAAGTGAAGCTAAGTAAATTTTTATCTGCACTTTTATCAAATAATACACGATTTAAAGTAATTTGTTTATGTTGCATTGAGCAATATCTAGCTGGAAGTTGTGACTCTGTTTTTCAGTAGGTTCCCACTCACCCTCCCTGTTTTTGTCTTGGTGTTAATCTTGGTGGCTTTGAAACTGCCCGCGCCTCTTGTAAATTTGCACTTGGATACTCTTCCTGGGCCCATCTCATTTGCTCACTCAAAAAAAAAAAAATTTTTTTAACTGCTTTTACTGTATTTGTGTTTCTTCCTACTTTATTTTGCTTTTGCGTCATCTTAAAAGTACTCAGTTGTATTTATTACTGCTTGGTGTAACTCATTCTAAGCCTTTTAGTTTAAGCACTTGGGCTTCAGACCAGTTGTTTTACATTAAGAAGTTTTGTGGTCTGCACTGTAGTGGCAGGACAGGTAGCTTACATCCTTCTAAGTTGGGAACTGCTGATTGAGGGCTCAGTGTTTGTTATTCTAAAAGTGTATTAATTCTGGTTTAAGCACTTGGGCTAAGAGGGTTCGTGGTCTGCACTCTTGTGGGAGGAGAGGCTGGACTCTGCCCTTCTGAGCTGGGAATTTCTGGTTAAAGGCTTATAGTGCCTGCATATTTGAACTGCTTCTTACTGAAATTGATACACCTTGTTTGCTGTAGCATAGACCAGATCCAGGCCTGCTGAATCTAGCTTTGTTTGTATAACTTGAGCACTAATCCAGGCATTCTTT
Organism: Protopterus annectens; assembly: GCF_019279795.1. Taxonomy (NCBI): domain Eukaryota; kingdom Metazoa; phylum Chordata; order Ceratodontiformes; family Protopteridae; genus Protopterus; species Protopterus annectens. Next base: position 328,331,338 of record NC_056735.1, read on the forward strand.
AAAGTATTCAATTGTATTTATTACTGCTTGGTAGTAACTTGATTAAAGTGTAGCTATCATTCTAAGTCTTTTGGATTAAGCACTTTGGCTTCAGACCAGTTGTTTTACATTAGGAAGGTTTGTGGCCTGCACTGTGGTGGCAGGACAGGTAGCTTACATCCTTCAAAGTTGGGAACTGCTGAATGAGGGCTCAGTGTCTGTTATTCTAAAAGTGTATTAGTTCTGGTTTAAGCACTTGGGCTTCAGGCCAGTTATTTTACATTAAGAAGGTTTGTGGTCTGCACTCTTGTGGGAGGAGAGGCTGGACTCTGCCCTTCTGAGCTGGGAATTTCTGGTTAAAGGCTTATAGTGCCTGCATATTTGAACTGTTTCTTACTGAAATTGGTACACCTTGTTTGCTGTAGCATAGACTAGATCCAGGCCTGCTGAATCTTGCTTTGTTTGTATGCTTGTTTGCTTGTTATTTCCCTGAAACACTAATTCCACCTAAAACATGGCTTTTCAGCGCTTCTGTGGATCCCTAGTGATATCTGCATTGCTTACTCTACTTATTTCCTTGTTTCACTTGAAAGAAAGTTACTGTTTGTCATTTTGCATTTAAGTTACCTGTAACACATTGCATTTAAGTTACCTGGCACTTGCTCACTAAAGCAATTATATAAGTCAGCACTAAAAAATTAAAAGCACTACACCCTCACAAACTCCCCTTGAGTACCTTGTTCCCCATTGGCCCTTTTTTCAATTATAAAGGAATTCCCAATACTATTCTAGCATGTCCAAAGGTCAGTTGTCAATCTTCTCTCCGGTCCAGCTGGTGAATCTGGGAATCCTGAGGCAATGTTACAACTGCCTCATGTACACAGACAACCCTCTCCTCCTCCCAACAAATTCCAACACATGTGAGAGATGCAACCATATAGCCAAAATGGAGGCTAAGCTCTCTCAACTCAGTACTGGCGTAACCAGTCAGGAGGAGAAGGAAACCACACTCACTACAATTCCAGTCTTACATAGACCTACCAAGACAGCAAACCAAACACATAAACACACAAAAACATACTTGGAGGCTCTAAATAAAAATCTGCCTAAGCAGCAGAGACCTCCAAAGCAGACACCAAAGCAACCGCTACCCCAAAACAAAACACGTGCAACACATAGCTCACAAAGCCAGTGTGCCGAACAGTCACAGCCCTTAAGGCTAAACAACACACCTGATACACTTGTAATAGGTGACTCTATCGTCAGGCACACTGACGTCCCGCTCACCAGGCTGAACAAGGAGAAGGTCACGGTGAGCTGCCTGTCGGGCGCTAGGATCCGTCACATAACACAAGCACTCAAGTCACTCCAAAGCAAGTACAAATATGACTCAGTCATTGTCCATGCTGGTGTGAATGACCTGGGACGTACCTCCCTGGACTGCATGAAAAGAGACATAGAGGAGCTCTCTGAGCATGTAGCCCAGGCCGGTATGACCCTGACCTTGAGTAGCATCTTACCCTCACCAAGAATGATGCCACAATATGAAGACAAGATGATTAATTTCAACAATTGGCTTAAGTATTGGTGTCATTCAAAGGGGATCCAATGCCTGTCAGCCTGGGATGACATGCTCGACAAGCCACGATGCTTCGCTAGGGACGGCTTGCACCTGTCACCCCTGGGCTTTCGGATATGGGCAAAGGCTCTTGCTACCCCCATAGTGCCTTTTTTAGGCAAGGCTCAAAAGATAAACCCACCTCTATAGGTATCACAAGGGATAAGAAACTAAGAGTAATGCTACTCAACGCCAGAAATCTAAACCTCAAGATACATGCACTCGAAACTCTCCTTAGCATGGAGAACATCGATATCTGTGCAGTAACAGAAACCTGGTTCAAGGCTCCCGAGAGCACCCCGGCACTACCAGGTTATACCTCATGCCATGCTTTTCGGCCCCAAAACTTGGACCGGACCAGAAAAGGAGGGGGAGTATCAATATTCGTCAAAGATACCCACACCTCCAGGTTGGTGGCACAGCACGAAGCATCAGAGACTATCCATGTGCAACTAACAGTGGGTAAAACTGCCTTCCAGTTTATAGCCTGCTACAGACCACCCTCCCAAACCCAGGAACCCCTCTCGGCCTTCCTGAGAACACTGGAAAATATGAAGGTCTCTCCAAACACCATTATATTGGGTGACTTCAACTACCCAAACATAGACTGGGAGCATTACTCTAGCTCCAACACCCTAGCTCAAAGGTTCCTAGAATTTATAAACTCAAATGCTATGGAACAACTTGTTACCACTCCCACAAGAGGGGAAAACATACTGGACCTGATCATCACCAACATGGGGACTCTGTGCTCCAGACCAAAAGTGTATCCCTCACTGGTAAGATCAGACCATAAACTAATCTCACTGGATATTCACATCCCGACCCCACCCCCTGCCCAGAAAACCACAGTGAAAAACTTCTCTAAAGCAAATTTCACACTCCTCAAAACTGGGGTGGAATCCTTCAAAGCCCCCGGGCCTGTGGCAAATATGGCCCAGACTGCAGAATCCTTTATAAACACATTCTATGAACACCTTCAGGAATGCATGGATCATGCAATCCCAAATAAAACCAAGACCCAGTCCTCCAAAGGCAGACGTCCTGTCTGGTGGACCCCAGCCATAAACAAACTATACAATAGGAAGAGGAAGCTACTACATGATAGAGCAAAATCCCAAAAAGGGAAGGCATCTCTGATCAGTGTTAGCAAAAAACTATGGGCACTCATAAAAGCGTCTAAGGCCAGCTTCAAGAGAAAAATTGCACAGGACACTAAGGATAATCACAAGGCTTTCTTTAGTTATGTTAGGAACCTGGGTAGGAATTCCCAGATATGCTCAGAATTAGTCCAAAATGACAAAAAATGCACCGAACCCACAGACATTGCCAACATCCTAGCTGACAGGTTCAGCGCCAACCCCCCCTCCCCACCCAAAAGGGCAAATATCTATCCCAGCAGAGTGCTGCCCTCCTGACATCTCAGATGCTCAGGTAAGAGCCGCCCTCTCCAAAGCAAAAAACACAGCATCAATGGGACCAGACAGTGTCCCGGGCTGCTTCCTACATGAACGCCAAGAAGAGCTAAACCCAAACATAAAACTACTGTTCAATCTCAGCCTTACCACAGGATATGTACCCAAAGAGTGGCGTACAGCAACAGTGGTCCCTCTCCACAAAGGTGGTGCCTCAACTGATCCTGGAAACTATCGCCCCCATAAGCCTGACTAGCTTGGTCTGCAAAGCTATGGAAAGGATCATCATGGACCTCATAAATAAAGATATTGGGGACCTACAGATACTGGATCCTACCCAGTTCGGCTTTGTTAAGGGCAGATCCTGCCTCTTAAACCTGGTTGATTTCTTTGAAACAGTCACCAAGGCCATTGACGAGGGGAAGGTGGTCCACACAGCCTACCTGGACTTCGCAAAAGCCTTGATACACCCACTCGGGCATTATAGATAAGCTCACCAGCTTAAATATAAACCCCTATGTCACTAGATGGGTTGCAAACTGGCTCAAGGA